>NC_056747.1:847110453-847290453 GCF_019279795.1 Protopterus annectens
TGCAATTTCCCTTAAGAGCACACGAGGACCACAGTCATTCTGGGACTGATTTCTCCCCCTTTATCCAGATCCCCAGTAAGACTTCCCACTGCCATGGCTATAGGGTTGATATCACAGCTGAGTGGCCAAGCCAAGACCTCCAGAACCCTCTCTGTCCAACCAGTGCTTTGTGTCCCTGCCCAAGTAGCTGACATATATACTTTGAGGTTTGATTTATACACACACACACACACACACACACACACACACACACACACACACATGGGAAAGGCTGGCATAGGTTTACTAGCTGTGCTCCCTCCTGCCTAGACTATAAGGTAGTTTTCACTGCCACTAGCCACTACATATCAGCTACTTTAAGACCCTTAGCAAAGGGTGTCCAATCTTACTTATTAATGTTACTATTAATCCAAATGGTAGTTTGACCAAGAACAAGGCTATTAGGAGTGGCCTGGACAGTGTCACCAAATAGATATGCAAGCACTCCAAGAGTTTAAATACTTCTCACAAATATCAGTTACAATGAAAGGTTTAAATATATTTAATAATAAATAACAAAAAGAACAAGAAAATGCTCAGTAAATAATCACAGTTGCATCAGAGTTCAAAATCACAGGAAATATTTAAAACAACATTGCAGGACAGTCTCAAATAAATAAAGAAAACACCTAAGCCATACTTCACTATATTCCTGACCCTAGACTTACTTACTCATAGCAAGGCAAGACAGATGTGGTGAGCATGCTTTCCAGCTGATGTCAGGTCAAAGACAAAATGCACTGTCTTTTCCTCTCTCTCTCTCTCTCTCTCTGAGAGTTCTTAAATTAATATTTCAAATATTACTGCTAGGGTAGCTGGCAGCATGACATCACTTCTTGTCATCTGACTATCAGTTCCCAGCCTCACAACCATTGATTTTAGCATCTACCTACAAAAACACATAGACTTTAGATCTTTTGGCAAATGGTGGAAGTCATAAAATAATTTACATTCCTCCACATTTAAAGACAATACAAACACTTCTAATTCTAGATATTATGTCTCTTGTTGCACTGAAACTGAAAGATAACATCTATTTTATTGCATAGTTATAAAATAATTTAATTTCAACTATTTTTATGAAGTTTTGCAAGTTAACGTTCTATGTGTCAGTTCCCACTATTAAAACATATACATTTCCACAGTTACAATAGTTTATATACATTTCTGTTCTTTTCCAGTAGGGT
Organism: Protopterus annectens; assembly: GCF_019279795.1. Taxonomy (NCBI): domain Eukaryota; kingdom Metazoa; phylum Chordata; order Ceratodontiformes; family Protopteridae; genus Protopterus; species Protopterus annectens. Next base: position 847,111,680 of record NC_056747.1, read on the forward strand.
ACACTGTGGATACATCTTTAAGCTGAGTACTCTACAACATATCTCTTCAGCACACGTCTGTACAAACCATCTTATATGACATACAGTTGTAATACATTTGATATACAAGTATAGGAATCATGTTGATATTCCCAAATGACACCTAACCATTTACAAAATTCCAGACAGCACTGCTGGCAGTATCTCCCTCTATCACACTTTTATATAAATCCTATTAATAGTCACAAATGGCATATAATTATTTACAAAATTCTAGGTAGCTAGGTTGACAATATTTCCTTTTGTGACATAGCAGTTAGCATATTCCTTCTCATATGGCATTAGCATATACTTCTATCCCCAACTGCCTCATTAGCATTTAACACAGGCATGGGGCAAGTCCTACTCATTGCTGCACATCCTCATGCTATAGCACCATCCACCACCATGTTGGTACAGTTGCTGAATCACAAAAATGGACTGTGAACTGTACACAGAGGTGTATAGTTTAAGTACCTTCATGAATCTTGCCCACTGGTTTTATTTTTGTGCTGTAGGGTTATGTCTTGGAGCATAACCAGAGTGTGTAGATGTATTTTTTATTTTTTTTGTCAGTCTTCCCATTGTCAGTCTTCTAAAGTTTTGATTAACTTCAGTAGATCGATCTATCTATCTATCTATCTATCTATCTATCTATCTATCTATCTATCATATTAATGTTCATATATAAAGTACCATTGAAGGCACTTTGAAAAGAGGGAAACCCACAGTATTTTACTTTTATGGTCTCCACAGGGTTTCACTGATAGAATGTCTATAATTTCTGCAATGAATTCAAGTCATACTTTACTTCTTAAAGCTTTAGGGCTTTTTCACTATGTATGTAAGTATGTATGCATTTATTCACTTATTAATATAATTTAATACATACACACACACACACACACACACACACACACACACACACACACACACACACACACATATATATATATATATATATATATATATATATATATATATATATATATGGGTCCATCGCCTTAATTTGAAGATTAGATTTGAGATTCATAATATTGAATCCAGAATCTCGAGCTTCTGAAATCTCAAAATTAATAAATAAAAGAAAATAAAAAATGACAACTGCTAAAACCATGTTATTGCAGGGGGGAGCCCCCTGCACCCCCCACACCCCCTGCAACTTAACTACTAACTTTGAGATCGCACTACAGTGAAGAGAATGGTAATATTCCTGTTCCTCACTGTGTTGTACTGTACATTACCATTCTCTTTACTCTACAGCAATGTCGCAGTTAGTATATTTAGGGTGCAAGGGGTGTACTAGGTGCAGGGGGTCTTGCTCCCCTGCAAAAACATAGTTTTAGCCGTTATTTTTTTTTTATTTCTTAATTTTGAGATTTTATAACCTCGAGATTCTGGGTTCATTATTATGAATCTCGAGATTCTGACCATTCAGAATTAAGAAGTGGAATATATATATATATATATATATATATATATATATATATATATATATATATATATATATTATATATATATATATATATATATATATATATATATATATATATATATTTATATATAAATATATATATATATATATATGGATTCCATACATTTGGTCGAATTACACTTAGTCGAAAATGATACCAGGCATTTCACTTCACTGAAAGCTCACTTGGTTGAAGTTCATTTGGTCGAAAATGGATGATAGCTCCCGCCCAAATGCAGTGCAAACCTGGAGTGAGAATATTAAATAAGGGGGATGTAGGGGGCACAGCCCCCCCCACATAATTTTAATGTAGTCACTATTATAAGAATGTATATCCACTAGAAAGGCATATCTTTAGTAAAAACTATTGGCATAATGTGGGGCTACTTCCACACCCCTTATTTAATATTCTCACTCCAGGGTTGCACTGTAATGGGGCAGGGGCTATATTCCCTTTTCGACCAAATGAACTTCGACCAAGTGAGCTTTCAGTCAAGTGAGCTTTCAGTGAAGTGAAATGCCTGGTATCATTTTGGACTAAGTGTAATTCGACCAAATGTATGGAATCATATATATATATATATATATATATATATATATATATATATATATATATATACACACACACACACACACACACACACACACACACACACACACCCATGCTTGTAAAACAACATGTATTATGTAACCCTTTAGGTATTAAATTTTAAAACAGAAATAATTTATTTGTGCAACAAACATTTAATATCATATGCCACTAGTTATAGTTACATTAATACTTGTTCTAAAGTAGTAGCTTTTAATTCATTTAAATTACCATTGTACTTTTCCCATACATTCTTAGTTATAGGATTTTCCATTTCTTTATTCCTAACATCTCTTCTATTTTCCTGCAACGTAACCTTACATTTTCTTTTTGTCTCATCATTGTAAACTAAATAACAAGAATGTGTATTGCATAAGCAACCTCTTCTGAATTACAAGTACATGCAATTATAATGTCTACCTTTTACGATTGATATACTACAACTATCTCTGGCTCGCTGTATATCCAATACATCTGAATTAGCATAGCAGGTGGAATTACTACTTGTTAATGAATACACCTAAAATTTTGAAAACTGGCCATTTAAGCAATTTGCATAGAACAGAAGGTTTTTTTTGACTTTGCAGACATCAGCTGTTTTTGCTGATTGTATATAGCAGTTAGCATATTCTTTCTCATATGGATTAGGATTCTCATTGTTTCATTTGGGACTGTCTTGAATAACAGTGCCTCATCTAGCGGATATGCAATGAATTAATGCCATAACGTCTAAAACTTGGAAGGTTGGAACTGAAGACATCACTCTCAAAGGTGCAAAGTACACAAAAAACATATTTCTGCCACAGTGTGATGCACTCTAAACTATATATGGATCTGCTGAAAATAAGTAAATGACCCAAACATCGATGTTCACAATGTCTACCACAAAAGGTTGACTTTGTAAACGTCGGCACACTACTACCCTTATGCTGAACAAATATATCAGTGCATGCAAAACAAAAGTTTAAAAAGTAGCATAAAACATAATTTTTTGCAGTGGGGCAAGCACCCCCCATCCAGTAATTATATATACCAACTCTGAAATTGCACAATATTGGAGAAAGGGCATATTTCCCAACACAGAGAATTGTGCAATCTCACACATCTGTTGAGCATCTGTGTAGTCAACTAAAATTTGTTAATTGATGTTGAACAAATACTGCGGTGGTGGTGCTGCGGTAGCGTTGTCGCCTCATAGCAAGACGTTGTCCCGTTCGATTCTCAGCTAGAGCGTCTTCTGTGTGGAGGCATACGTGAATGGGTCGTGCCTTCGTTGAAGGTTGTGCATCAGGGCTGGTAACCCAGTAAGTAAAAATCCACTACCAATCATTAGCGGACTGGAGTTCCGCTGTGGCGACCCCTAACCGGGAAAAGCCGAAAGACACAAACAAACAAACAGATGTTGAACAAATGGGGATTCAGCGCCAATCAGTTCCCCATATATATGGTTACAGCTCAAAATATTGAAACTACATATGGTTTCAATTCAAAAACTGAAAACACATTTGACTGAAAAGTTTTTGTAAGGTGAAAAACACTGAAAGCAAAAAACATTGAAAATATATTTGACTAAATGCTCAAATGATCAAATGTTCATTTTTATAATATTTGCAAGTAGGAGTGTGCAGGAAAATGAATGTTGGACTGCAGAGGTTATAGTGGTTGGTGTGAGTGTGTGTGTTTGCAGGTTAGGGTAAGGGTTAGGTTGTTTTGTATGTGTTTTGTGCCCTTTTATTATGTGTAGTGTTACTGTTAGGGGAAAGGGGTTTTAGTAACATAATGTACAGTGTTAGGGATGGGATAGGTCTTGGGTTAGGGTTAGCACACATGAGTAAGATGGTGCATTAATAGAATGGCTATTGTTAAGTAAAAGTACAAACCCTGAGTTAGACTTGCAGCAAGGGCTGATAATAAACCTTCACCTAGGAGTGTTTCTATGCTTGTCAACAAAAAAATATTATCATCTGAACTTTTTTAAAATATTTTAGAATACAGCACATATTAAAGTACTGCATATTTAGTGACAGAAATAATATATGTGAGTACCTCTAAACACTGTTTATGTGAACCAACAATCTGTGCATGAAAGCTTGCCTTTGGAATGTGATAATACTGAACTTTTAACTACCAGAGCTGTACAATCATAATTAAATCAAAAGGTGCTTCAACAAAGTATTAGTTTAAGGGTGTGCACACTTATGCAACCAACTTATTGTACGTTTTTTTATTTTTTATATTTTTCCCCTAACAGATTTGTTTGTTTTTCAATTAAATTGTACAGGTTATAGGTCATATTAAAGGTGGGAAAAGTTTTGAAATGATTTATTGTGGTCTCATTTTTTATATCACAAAACCTTACATTTTAACAGGGGTGTGTGCTCTTTTTATATCCACTGTAAGTAATGGGTCTCAAGGGGTTTTATCATCTCCATTTGCCTCACTGCGAAAATGCTGAGCTTCTACTAGTTTTAGAGGAGGCACTTTTGATGAGCCTGGTTTTTGGTGAGTGGGATATGTCAAGTTGATCAAGTTTTATTGCAGCTTGGGCGGTCAAGCACTTCATAGATGCTGCCAGCTTGCCTTATTAACCAATAGAAGAATGCTTTGAAATCAAAGTTTTGTGGACTTTGAGAAAAAAAAAACTGCTGAACCTATAACTGCTGGTACAATGGCTAAATGGGGGTGCTCATCTACAGTAAAAAGTAGCCCCTGGCATCTGAGGGACATCTAGAATGATTTCTACTCAGTGGCTACTGGCCAGTACTTTCAAACAGGATAGAAACCAACAAATAACAAACGAAAACGAAAGTAAGACTTGCTTTCTCTTCCCTTATTCTTGCTTTGCTTATCCCTGTGAAGATGTTCCTGCCTTTCACATTCTGTCTTCCTCTCCTCTGACAATGAAGCCTTTCACATTCTGTCTTCTTCTCCTCTGAGGATAAAGCAGGTGACGAGAAGGCAAATGGCTCCAACTTTAGTTTTTCTGTTGTGAAGGGAGCTTTCAGGATATCATGACATGTCCTGTAGATATCCTTGTTAAATCCAAAGCAAACGTGTCAACTACCAATGTTTTGAAACACCCTAAACAAATGAAGTACTCTAAATGAAAATCTATGAGAGGAATTGTCTTTGCGTATATTGAAATCTTACAAGCTGTGACTGGATGAAGTAAGGGATAAACATTGCAAAAATATATTTTAGTAAACAAACAATTTTATTGAAAAAAAGTCCAGGCTGTGAGGTTTTGTTTGGTATGAATTTTTTACAGCCCTGTGATAGGAAATATTTGTAATGTTCCTGAAAGAATCACACCTAAGTGACAGCAATGGATGGCAGTAGGGGGTGAGGCTACCAACACTGGAAAATTTGCTTGAAGATCATCTCTGATGCTGAAGACTACAGTGTTTGTAATTAGATACACATTTTATAGTTAGTTCACACTATATTTTGTTAAATTTGTTTGGGCATACTTTTTTATCTTATTCCCCCATTCATTATTCATATGGACATTTGAAAATATCTTTATAATACTTGGTTTAGCATTGCATTTTGTGGCTGAATGTAATTCAGCATGAAACATTAGATATCTGATATCCTTTATTTCCAAACACCTAATGCCATTTCATCAACATCACAGTATCTCTTGTTTAGATACTGTATGAATTAAAGGGACTGGGAGGTAGTGCATCCTGCATGTTTAGATGGATGCAGGCTGGAGTCAGAATCCTCTAGGATAAGTTGACATTTTGTCTTGATAAATAGAGCACACTTTTTAAAAATGTTTATTTTAATTTGATTCATTAGTTTGGTGGATGAGTATACCATGCACAAATAACTGATGTGAAGTTGTCCAATCTCGCCATTTATTCTTACACATGGGTACAGAGCCGAGCCATTGGCTCCGAGTCAGCCGATTTACTAGCTAAAGATCTCAGAGTAGTTCGAGGCCAGGCCCCTATCCCATGATGCTCTCTGTCCTATCCCAGATCTAGTTTGCCACTGCAACTGATCGCTAGGTCGTTGTAGAGCTCAGGCCAGTAGTATTTTCTTATTAAGTTTTTTGACAAACTTTAGACTAATTTTCTTGAGAGAATTACAGTAGAGTGTTGTAATTTCTAGTTATTATAACTGTTAGGCGGAGTAGCCTTTAGAATTCTTTAAATTTAAGATTTTTGTGTTTGTTACATAGCGGTTGCTCTTAGGCCTTGGCCGTTTTTTGGTTATCCCTATCCTTTAAATATATATCTGTATAAACTTATATTTAGTGTGTTAGTTAGATAGGTCTTTGCTAGTTTAAACATACATTTATATCCTTAGTTGTACAAGGATCTGGCAACTCAGGACTGTTGATATTTCTGTGTGCAGTGTTGTTATTGTAGGACTGTTAATATTTCTGTGTGGTTGTTAGTGTAGTAACCGTTTTTTTCAGGTTAGCGTTACTGGTTTTTTTTTTTTTTTTTGCAGAATAATTTGAAGTTTGTTCAGGGACCTGACAACTTCTCTAGCATGCTTCCATATTTCTGTGCTTGCTAATATGGCTGCTCATAGGGAGAAGCAAAAATCTGGCTTCAAGAAGTGTCCAAAATGCGGGCAGAAAATGTCCATTACAGACGCACATGTTAATTGTGTTTATTGCTTGGGGCCTGTTCACCTCCAGTAGGATTGCTCTATCTGCCACTCCTTCAGCAGTAGGTTTTTGTTAGAGAGGAGAAGGAAGTTGGCAGATAGAGGCTTGTTGAAGCCAGATTTTCAAGACACCTTGGATAAGGTTGACCAGACCTCCAAGTCCTCAAAGGGGTCGAAGTCTTCGAAGGTGTCCTCAGAGCCCAGGTCATTGGCTCCGAGTTCTTCTGTGAAGGTGTGGTCGCCAGCTCTGCAGTCTTTGGAGCTGTGCACTGAACAGGTGTTTTGGAGCTGGTCCCCGGTCTTGGAACCGGTCTCTGAAACTCTGAAGTCACTCATCCTTCAGTCGGTGGTGTCTTCAGTTCCTTTGACCCATTCATTGAGGACCCTTTCCGATGTGGACTGGGTGGTGTAGAGACTTTTGGAGAACCCGGCACTGACTAAATTGCTGTTGGCTTCAACCCAACAGGATTTGAAGCCTGAGACTGTCCCACTGGCTGTGACTCCTCCTCCTCCAAGCTAAGCAGGGCCTTCGGAGCTGGAGGAGGAGGATCTGATGGTCGTGGAGCCTTTGGAGCCAAGGCCTGTTCCAATGCCTTCAGATCCATCAACCCTGACTTCTTCAGTTCCGTTGGAAGATGCTCGGAGCTGACACTCTCTCATCGGTTCCGGGGGGAGAGTTGAACCAATGTGTCGGTCCCGACCCTTCCTCTTGGAGCTTCGGCGCAGATGAGCTTGGCTCCATCCTCTGGTTCAGAGCCCACTGTCTCAGTGCCAGGGAAGTTGCCATCTTCTTCGGAACCGGCGGCTTACTCGGGTCAGAGCAGCAGTGCCTTCAATACCATAAGGAGGGTTATGTCGTCTAAGACACACACATCATCAGGTCCTTCCTCTTCCTCCCCTAAAGTGCCATGTTCTACCTCTACATCGCAGGTCCCTGTGAAGTGTCGAGACCCGGAGCCTCAGGTAACCCCATTGGGTGACCCTTGCTCTACTGAGACCTCACCAAAAGCTGCCATTGATGAAGTTTCCAGGAAGAGATTATGCAAGAGGAGGCATTTAGATTCCCCTCAGGAATCTTTGACATCAGACACTGACTTTGAGAAATCAGAAGTGTCCCCATGGTCCCTCTCGGAGGATATCTCCTTTGCAGATATCCTGGAAGCCCTAAAGCAGAGGGGTGACTGGTAGTCCGTTAACCCTACTGATGATGAGTCAGTGCTCCTGAAAGCCTTTGGATCTCAACCTTCCACCTCCTGGGTGACTCCACCCTTCGACAAGTTGATGGAATTGGTCACTCGAAGGGTGTGTGAGTCTCCTGATTCCATGAAACTGGTCCCTCGGAGGCCCAGCAAATTTATCACCTCCCCCAAGACAAGATGTTCCTCACTAAGGGAGTTCCCGTTGATGCCATGGTAGTGGCGGCCACCAAGAAAGAGATGTCTGAAATCTCTTCTACTGTCCATCCTCCTAATAAGGACTCTAGGACGATGAACAGATACGGGAAATGCATTTTTAGTTCTGTGACATTTGCCATGTGATTGCTTAACTATTTGACTCATTTCACCCATCTTCAAAGACATCTCCTGAAAGAGCTTGGAGATACTCTGCAGGGTCATACAGATGGAGCTGTCTCTGACAAGGTGACAGCACAACTTAGTACCCTTAGCTACATTGTGAACTCGTCCATGCAGCTCATTTCCTATACAGCCAATGGTTTGAGTCAGGCAGCAGGTTCAGCGATAGCTCTTAGGAGACAGTCCTTGATGCGCTTATGCTCCATTGCAGAAGCCTTCAAGTCTTCCTTTGTCAACGCCCCATTTGATGGCTCTTCTCTGTTCGGGCCCAAAGTCAAGGAGACTCTCACTAGGTGTGAGCAGGAGGGAAAGACTCTATCTGCCGTAGGAGTCCATTTTTCCACCCCTACCAGACCATACCCTAAAGGGCAGAAAGGTGGAAAAATGTTGTTCCGAAAGTCCCAAGGAGCTTTCCAGAGCACACATAGTGAACCCCTCTCCAGGGGAAGAGGAGTGGGCAATAATGGAAGATACCACCCTGGCAGCAGAGGGGGTCTGCAGAACCAGGGTGACAGGGATCAGTTCCTTGGTAATCCCTATCAGCACTGCTGAGAGGAGGCCTGACTGTCCTGCTCTGGAGGCAGTCGGGCGTCGCTTGGTTTTGTATCCAGATGCCTGGCTAGGAATTACAACAGATTCTTGGGTACAAAGCATCATTACCAGAGGATAGATCATCCCATTTCTAGAAAATCCGCCTGTTGGCAAAAAAATCCCAGACATTCCACCCAGTCTCAGGGATCAAGCAGCCATAGAAATCCAGAAGCTGCAGGAAAAGAGATTTATCCAGCCAGTCCCAACAGACCAGATAGGATCTGGAACTAATTCCAGATTCTTTTTAGTTCCAAAGAAGACAGGGGACTGGAGGCCCATCTTGGATCTCAGCAGACTCAACACATTTGTAAAAAAGGAAAAGTTCCAGATGGTCACGCTTCAGTCTATTCTTCCATTCCTTGGAGTGGGCAATTGGATGAGCTCTATAGATCTCAAGGATATGTACTACCACATCAAAATGGCCAGGCCATCCAGAGATCATCTGTATTCCCAGCTGGGAGCCGGTCACTACCAATTCCAAGCACTGCACTTTGGACTCACAGCAGCCCCCAGAGTGTTTACCAAATGCAAGGCAGTGGTTATGGCTCACTTAAAAGGCATCAAGGATTCCGAGTGTTTCCATATCTGGATGACTGGCTCCTTACTGCCACCTCCAGGCATCAACTAATTCTGTCCAGAGATCACACTCTCAATCTCTACTCTCAGTTGGGCATCACTATCAATTTCGAAAAGTCTGCGTTGTTGCCATTGTAGCGTATCCCCTTTATCGGAGCAAAACTAGACACTACCACCACCACAATAAGATTGCACCTGGACAGAATAGCCACTCTCCAAAACCAGGCCTCAGACATTCTGCAGAGAAGAAAGATACCGGCCCATCAAGTACTGAAACTCCTAGGCACCATGGCAGCTACGCTTATAGCAGCTCCTCTGAGACAAATGCACATTAGGATTCTTCAGTCATTACTACTCACTCAGTGGTCATACCAACAACTTTCCATGTCATTCTTAATCATGATTACAGACTCTTGCAAGAAGGATCGTCACTGGTGGTTGACCAGCCAGGAACTGACAGTGGGTCGACCATTTGTTCTCCCACCACCTTCAGCCACAGTGACCATGGACACTTCTCTGATAGGGTGGGGGATTTTCTCAGGGAAGAACAGCCCAAGGCACCAGGTCGGAGACAGAGTCACAGTTGCACATCAATGTTCTGGAGCTGAGAGCGGTGCTTTTGGTGTTGCAGCACTTCCATGACTCTGTCTCTAGGGACGATTGCGATACAGATGGACAACATGTCGGTAGTCTGGTACATCAACAAGCAAGGGGAAACAAGCCTTATTCCCTATGTTGACAGGCCTTGAGAATTTGGCAGTGGGCTGTGTCCACCGGGTGCTTTCTGATAGCAATGCATATCCTGGGGAAATCCAACGTGATAGTGGACAAATTGAGCAGAGCCGTTCTGCTACTACATGAGTGGTCTCTCAAAAACGAAGTTGCAGAGAAGATTTTCTGCAGATGGGGCCACCCTTGCTGCGACCTGTTTGCATCTCCTATGAATGCCAAATGCAGAAGCTACTTTGCCCTGAATCCCCCACCATGGGACAGCCCAAGGGACTTGTTCATACACGATTGACCCCTGGGACTCCTGTATGCCTTTCCACCTATACCCCTGATTCTGAAGTTCTTGCAGAAAGCCAAAACTCTCGGAAGGACTGTAATTTTAATAGCCCCTCCTTGGCCTCATCAGATTTGGTTTTACTTCCTCCAACTCTATCAACTGGCAGAACCTTGGATTCTGGACCCAGTTCCAGACCTACTGACACATTCGTCAGGGGCCCTCCATCCTTCCCTTCGTTCCCTCAGACTGACAGCTTGGCTGCACCAATTCCCTACCTAGCCAGCTCACACGATTTTTCTTCGGAGGTACAGCACATTTTTGTATCTTCACATAAGGCCTCTACAAGAAAGTTGTATGCTAGTAAATGGAAGCAATTTGCTTTTTGGGCTTCTCAGAATAACATTGACCCCTATGTTGCCACGACTGCTAGTATCCTGGAATTCCTCTCTAAACTTTTTCATGAAGGTGTTGCAGCTGCCACTATTAGAGTCCAATTGGCTACCATCTCAGATTTTCACTTAGAAGCTGAGGGTTCTAACTTAATGTCTCACAGATTATGTAGGGCCTTCCTTAAGGGCACCATTCATCTTAGCCCCCCTGTTAAACAGCCCTTTACCCCTTGGAGTCTAAATTTTGTGCTGTCACGTATTAGTCTTCTCCCCTTTGAATCCGTATCATCCTGTCAGTTGAAGTTTCTTTCCTAGAAGACTATTTTCTTGGTGGCCATTACATCAGCACGTAGGGTATCTGAGCTTCTAGCCCTTTCTGTCAAACCACCGTATTTGGTGTTTCATCCAGACAGGGTATCACTGAGGACTAATCCTTCATTCTTGCCAAAAGTGTGTTCTGAGACCAATCTGAACCAAACTATTGAACTTCCAACCTCTTTCAGTAATCATTCTAATCAGTTGGAATACATGTTGCATAAACTTGACGTCCACAGACAATTGAGATTCTATTTGGACAGGACAAAGGAATTTAGAAGATCTGATCAACTTTTTGTATCCTATGCTGATGCCAAGAAAGGATTACCAGTTTCTAAAGTTACCCTTTCTAACTGGTTAACTGACTGCATCAAACTTATCTGCTCTTCAGCGAACCAAACATTAGAATATGGTGTGAAGGCCCATTCAACTAGGGCTGTCTCCACATCCACAGGTTATACGGCTCATTTACCTTTGGACACTATATGTGCAGCTGTCACTTGGTCTAAGCCTCATACCTTTATCACTCATTACAAAGTGGACAGGGCCTCCAGGGACAGGGCATCCTTTGGTTCCACTGTCCTCAGGAATATACTCCTGTAAGCCACCCAGGATTAGGGTGCTTGGGACGCTACCCATGTGTAAGAATAAATGGCGAGATTGAACAACTTCACATAAAGAAGTTATGTCCTTACCATAACGTTCCATGTGAGTTGTTCATCTCGCCTTTATTCTTACAATCCCACCCACCTTCCCCCTCCAGGGTCTCGAAGAACGGGTAGACTTGGGGTCTGGTAGTCTTGTTCTGGGATTTCTTACTCCGGCTGGAGTATTTAGTGAGTTATTCTTGTTCATGCTGAGTTCAGCAAACTAGATCTGGGATAGGACAGAGAGCATTGTGGGATAGGGGCCTGGCCTTGAGCTACTCTGAGATCTTTAGATAGTAAAGTGGCCGACTCGGAGCCGATGGCTCGGCTCCATACCCATGTGTAAGAATAAAGGCGAGATGAACAACTCACATGGAATGTTATGGTAAGTACATAACTTCTTTTTTTCCTGGGTGTCCTAGGAGGACTGGATATTGTATTATTTAGTCCACACTTAAAAAATGTACTATATTACATCCCAATAAATAGTTTCATCAGATCATATCAGTATCATATGGACAGCTGAAATAAGTACAGATAAATTTTAGTAAAAAACATATAAACAGATTATACTATAACATAAACTATGAAGCCATTAAACAAGAACTAGAAACCTGGGTCTGGAAAGATGAAATATTAGACCTACAAAAAAAAAGGAAGCTGAGAAAATAAGTCTAAGCCTGAAAATGTAATTTCCCAGTATGTACTCACCACAATTATGTGTTCAAATAAATGCAACTTGGTGGAATCAAAAACTCAGAGCAATCTAAAGAAAGAACTACCACTGGATAATTGCTAAGTTGCTCCCTACAGAAAGAATTCTAGAGAATTATGAACTAATGGCTGACATGCACAAGGTAGAATTTAGGAAAGGAACTGTGAAACTGTTCTGGCTATACAGATCAAGAATAGTAAAAAGTCTTTTTAGACATATTAGGAACTATGAAAACTATCAAAACTGGAAATAAAACTTTGAGTGTCAACAACAAACTGACCAGTGATATTACAATAGTGGAAGCATTTTATATTATGCTAAGCATAATATTACACAAAACATAATCCAGATGACTGGTATTAGTTGTGTTAACTGTCCTAGTATTACTGAGGGTATAGTAGTTGAATCCCTTAAGAGCATCAGGGGTGATTACACTGAAATGTTAGGTTAAATATGTATTTTCTGGGTCAGATCAGTGGTTGCATGGACCATTTTAACACATCTTTTTAAAAACTATTTAAGAGAGTCTTTTTTCCTGAAATGTGGAAAAGGGCTAACACTATTCCAATATGCAAGGGTGAAAATACAGTTGAGCCAGTGAATATAGAGCAATAAGGCTGACCTGTAGATCATGTAAGGTATTTGTAAGTTATTTCTCTCTGTGTAGTGGAATTCAATGAATTACCCAGCATGTACTTTGTCCTGACAGATCATGCAATACAAACCTACTAAATTTCTAGAGCTTTAGAAACTTTTGAAAACAACTGACAGCATATACTTAGGTTTGGCCAATACTTTTGATTCCATGCTAGGTGTAGCAATCTTACAGGTAATTAAAAGTTGGGGCATAAATGGATATATTTGTAGGTGGGTCCAGTGTTGGTTAAGTGACAGGGAATTGTGTATAAAGATTAGATGGCATCTCAAAACTGTTCCCAATAAACACAGGAATCCTTGGAACCCCACTGTTTAACATGTTTATGACAACTCTGATAAAATTGTCAATTTATCAGGCTCAAAAGTTTGCAGACAAAGCAAACTCAGACAACATGGTGTCCCCATTAAATTGCACAGAAGTATTGTAAAAGTACTTACATGGATTATATTTATGGTTTGATCAAAATGACATAGTTGGATAGTAACAAATAAAGTATATTGCACTTAGCATTGACAAATAGATGGTAACTATATGCCACCAGTGGAACCATTTTAATATTAGAAATCTGGGAGTGCTGGCTAACATACTATTTCAGTATCAATGTAATCTCTATATACAGAAGGTATTTAAGACAATAGCAAACTGAGTAACCTCCAAGAATAAAAAGTATTAATCAACTGTATCAGCCAATTATTGAATACTGTTCCAGCTTCTGTATTTACTCAGCGAGTAAAATCAACAAATTAGAAAGAATGAGAAAATATTATACGAAAAGGATAATGTCCAAAAATAACATGAATTATAGAGGGAGGTTATTGTTGTTTAAGTCACATTCTATTTATTATAGGTTGAAAAGAGAGGATAGATCATGACTTTGGAACAAGAAATAAAAATAATATACATTTAGAGCTCTGAATACTAAAATAAAAAGAAGCACTTCTATAGTAGGGATAGCAGTTAGTGAAATGGGTTTATGATTAGAATTAGACAATGAAAGTACATAGATTAGTTTAGAAGAGGGGGAGGCATTTTGTCAGTACCACTTTTTCTATGGGTATATGTTACTAATGTCAGTTGAGTATGGCTTGTCATTATGGAGATTTGCTTTTAAACCAAGTTATTTTTGGATAGAGTCATGTAGCTGTGGTAAATATACTGCTGGTATCACTTAATGAAGTCTTTTAAGGATACTTCTTTGGGTTAAACATTCTAAATGTATGTATCTTTGTGGATCACGTTTTGCATGAAAATTACATATCATATAATGTGACATATCAGGACAGTATATCACCAATATCTGTATACCCACTTTATCCATTTCAAGGTTGAGAGGGAGCCAGAGGATATCCTAGCACTCACAACAGTTGTATGCAGAGAAACTAAACCTGGCTGGCATATCACTTTGTCTTAGGATACATAAACTCTCACTCACATATGGCACATGCACCTATGGGCAGTTTGGAGGATTATTAGTTCTCCTATGGCATGTGTTTGAGATGTGGAAGGAAACTGTAACACCTGACAAATGACACATGGATATAAGAAAAAACTCTAACCCATCCAAGGCAGCAGAGTAAAATAAATAATCTACTTTGTACAGAAGGCATTCCAACCAAGAATTAAACTAGAAACACAAGTCTAATGGGCACTTCTAAAATTGATAATGGTAGGTGTTCAAGGACTTACATTTATGGAACACAAGTAGTTATGGACAGGCTAGTCTGTACTTTAACTCTAGGGAGTTAGTCTGTTAAATAACTAATAAACCAGTTTCAAAGGTTGTTGGATATTAGAGGCTCTTATCAAGTCTATAGAGGTGCAGCCATAATTCTGTAAGAGCTTTGGTGCTGTCGTACAAGGATTCAGTTTTTCTAGTTATTATTGCAGATGATGTATGATATATTTTGCTAGTAGTTGGATATCCCATGCAGTTTATATATTTCACTCTGTTGCCTTCGATGGGTTAGAGTTTTGTTTAAACTTTAAACTGAGGTCAGAAGATATCTTTCATACAAGAAATCTTAAAATATGTGTTATGTGCTTTGGGATAAAGCCTAAAGCAATTTTCAGATATTCATGGTTTGCAGTATACTTTTTTTGTTTGGAGGTTTGCTATTAATTTGTATACAGTACTTTCATACATTGTCATCAGTGGGGCAGGGTGGTTTTTGTTATGGTCTTTAGAAGCAGTGCATGTGTTCATAGCTGGCCTTAGGCATAGGCCAACTAGGCGGCCACCTAGGGTGCTGCTCTAGCAGGGGCGCTTTTCCAGTATTTATTTAATGTAGGTAGACCAGGATGGGGGCACCGGGTGGTGTGGTGGGGTACGCTGTGGAGCCCTTTTACCTAGGGCACCAGTTGACCTAAGGCCACTCCTACATGTGTTGTTGGAGGTGGTACACTTACTGTCTGCTGTACTAACAGTGTAGCTTATGCTACTGGACTGATTGGCTGTGCTTAAGAAAGACAGCTTTTGTTAATAACATTCTTTCTATGAGAATTAAATTATTTTCAGAATTTAGGGATGAGTTCTGCCATCAGTTGCAATTTTGTGTTGCTGTACCACTTGTTGTACAGGTCCCACAAATTGGTGAAATGTTTTCTGTCCACAATATTGTTTACTTCCATTTGGTCCTTGCGACATCTTGTAATGTTATGAGATATTTTAATTCTCTGATAATGAGACATTTGCCTATCTTTCCTCTGGTGGATGAGAGACTAGTGACAAGTTCTGTGGTAAAAGTTACTAGTGTTTGTAAAGCTTTATCAGTGTTGGGGCAATTTAGCAATAGATTCCATTTGTCTGCTATGTATTGTAGACACGGAAGCTCAAAATGGATGTTGTTCTTTCATGCGCATTTAGGGTAATTCTGTTTTTATTGGAGTATGTATGATTACTTGGGAATTACTGAGCGGTAGTCAGTAGAAATCAAAACACTGGGTTTTATCTGGCTTTTTCTCACTAGGCACATTGGCATGTATTCTGGGTTATGAAACTATTAGTTTTAGATTGCATTATTTTAGTACAAATTCAGCTTCATTTATCTTGCCAGTGTAGGTTTTACATTTTTCATGAAAGTGAAAGTGTAGTTGACATAACCTGAATAGGCCAGCTTTATGATGAAAGGACTTCCTGTGAGTGGTTCCTATACTGAATAAAAGCTGCTTCATGATTTTTGTATTTATCTGCATGAAACACTCTTTTCTTCAGACCCCAGACAACAGATAATTGTAACATTTCTAAACATCTGTGCACATCTCACCTGATGGCTATACTTTCCTGTCAAAAGTGCAATCAAATCTTACCCCAGCCTCAACAAACAGCATTGTTTTATGATTTATAGCTTAGGTGCAGACGAACTAGGCGACCGCCTAGGGCGCCGTATAGGCCGGCCTTGTAAAGGGTGTGATATATGCTTATTTATTTATTTATTTTAATTAATTTACTTTTCTTATTATGCAAATGCATAATAAGAAAAGTAAATTAATTAAAATAAATAAACCATAGGGCACCGGAATCATAGGGTGAGGAGGAAGGGCAAGCGCTCTCCTACTTTTATACCTGCAGGTTGACCAGGAAGCATCAACAATTAACAACAACAACAACAAAAATCTTCACTTCATGGTAGTGGAGTCTTCTCCTTTAAGGAGGAAAATACATGCCTCACATGCACGCAAGCCAACATGGATATAAAGACGTTCTACAGTTGTGCGCAGAAATCAGTTAAGAGAGGGATTAATTCCATGTGTACGTGTGTGGCCATTTTGTTTAAAAAGAAGGTAAGTGTATGTGTGTGTCTGTGTAGTTTAAACCAGGCTTTTGTATGCAAGAGAAAGTGTGTGTGTGTGTGTGTGTGTGTGTGTGTGTGTGTGTGTGTGTGTGTGTGTGTGTGTGTGTGTGTGTGTATGTATGTATGTGTATGGAATATTACTGTGTGAGAGAGTAGGTGTGTGTATGAGAGAGAAGGTGCATGCATGTGTGTTGTATGAGGCAGCAGAAGTGTGTGGAATTTAAGTTAGTTGGTAGTTGCTGTATGAAAGAGAAGGTATGTGTATGTTGCTTTATGTATGTGTGTATTGCTATTTGAGAGAGTAGCTGCGTATGTGTGTGTGCAATATACCCCTCAGTTATACAGATTTAGCATTGTAGTTTTGTTCTCATAAAATTTATGGTTCTGTGATAAATCACAGAACTGGAGTCACCTAAATAATGATTTTATATATATATATATATATATATATATATATATATATATATATATATATATATATATACACACACACACACACACACACACACACACACACACACACACACACACACACACTTCAGACTTCATATCCTTCTGAAATGGACGTGAACACAAATCCTGTTGTTCTAGCAACTTTCTAAGTTAAAAAAGTGCAATGCTTAAAATCTATCCCTATTTTTGGCCATTGCATCCACATCATGTTAGGCGTTGTCCAGATTTCTTACACTAAGAGGTTCAGAGGCATACATATCTGTCCAGATGTTTGCCTCATATTTTTGGCCTATACCTCATAAAATTTGTGGTTTTCTGGCAAATCATTTAAATAACTAAATGTCAAATATTTGGGTTTCAGCCTTCATTTCCTTCAGAAAATGCATGCTAAGACAAATGTTGTTATTCTAGCAACATTCTAAGTCTATAAGAGCAATATTTATAATCTGCCCCTGTTTGTGGCCTCTGCCCCCCCTCCCCCAATCATTTTAGGCTTTGTTCAGATTTCTTGTGCTAAGAGGTTGAGAGGTATGGATGCATGGTATGTAATGCCCCAGTTGCTGATTATTTGTTGCATTTTAAGGGGGGATAGGGGTTCTGCATTCCTTAGTGTGCCCTCCTTTGTATAAGATGTCTAGTAACTATGAACTTGTTGTCAGTTTCTCAGTCATTCTCTATTGCAATATTACCAGTGTACCAATTTTGTTTTTAATGTAACAAAGGCAATTAATTCTTCAAGGGCAGCAAGCACTGAATTTGTAGATGAAACACTGAAATGTAAAGTTGTTTGCCAGTAACAGCCTCTTCATTAGTTACAAATCTCTTTAATGTAGAATTATTCAGATGAATTTTACTTCTGCAGAGATTGTGCTTATTGACTGATACTTGTGGGTTGTAATGACAGAAGTTTGAGGGGCCTTTTATGGTTAAAATGTTCTGAAATGGGCAGTTTTGTCATTATTGGGTCATACATTTTGTTTCATTGCTTACAGGAAAAATGTTCAAAACTACAAATTTAAAACACACTCTAACAAGTGTAAATGCTTTCAATGAGCAACTAGCTGTTTTTTGTTCATCAAATGGCAGTCACTGTGTTGTAGAACCTGAAAGCAGTGTAAGCATATTTGCCTTTGGTGCAGAAGGGTGTGGATTTTACTCCCACACCATGTAGATGGAGTGCTGATATTGCAGTGCCCATATGATTGTTTGGTGCATTATAGGGGGATAGGGGCTCTACACTACTATGTCCTTTGCATGAGATGCCTAGTGACTATGAAATTGTTAGTTTGTTAATCATTTCCTATTGAAATATTACCAACTTAATATTTTTTTTAATGTAACATAGGCAATTAATTTTTCAAGAGCAGCAGGCACTGAATTTGTAGATAAGACATTGATATGTAAAGTTGTTTGCCAGTAGCGACCACTTCATTAGTTTCAAATTGCTTTAATGTGGAATTCAGATGATTTTACTACTGCAGAGATTGTGCATATCGAGTAATATTGGTGGTTTGTAATGACAGAAGTCTTGAGTGGCCTTTATCATTGAAATTTTCTGAAATGGGTAGTTATTGGTTCATACATTTTGTTTCATTCCTTATTAAAATAATGTTTAAAACTACAAATTTAAAACACATTCTAACAAGTGGTGCTGTATTATACAAGGAATATGATTTAATACAATCAAGGTGAATCAAAGAACAAATACATGTATGCATGACCCTAAAAATGTATGCAAGGAGTCTGTTTTGAAAACAGCCCAAAGTTAAACTTAATTCTCCACTGGCCAGATGTATTTTCTATGAATGTGGGTTTTCATGCCGTTTCAATAAATGTGAGTTTTGCCATTTCAATGACCGTGAGTTTCAAGGGCAGAGAAGCTTACTGCTCATGCTAAGCCTGTTTTCATTGCATGACAGTTTGTTTAACAAATGGCTATCTGTGTTTGTGCTATTTTATTTCAATATCCATAATCATTGTAGAAGCAAATAAGAGAGCAGTATGCATGGTAACTGGTGAGAAATAACCAAATAATGGAACACTGGAATGGCTGAGGAGGGAGCTGCTGCTGGGGAGATAGGGGGTTGCTGCAGGAGGGACTGACCATGATCTGGCTCTGGTATTTAAAGTAGAAAATAATACGCAAACGTACTTGCAGTTTTACTAGATTACAAGGGATCTTTTTCTTCCTATGCATTTAAATAATTTAAAGACATGACTGGAGTGGCTTTCTTGGGGAGTGACCTACCTTTGGATGTGGCTCAAATAGGGGTGTTTCATGAGTATAGTGTGGGTGGGGCTTAAGGAGTGCCGGAATACTACTTCGCCTAGGGTGCCATTTCAGCTTAGGCCAGCGCTGCTTACACCAAACTTTTATATGACTATCTTCTACTTACTTTTCTCCTTGTACTCATATCCACGTATTTACTGACTGTGATTCCCCCCCTCTCCAATACTGTTATAACATCTGATCCTCAATGTTTCTCACCAACCTCCATACCTACTATGTCACACCAATTTCTCCTTCTTCCATCTTTCATAGGTTCACAGGAGGCCATTGAGAAGCTCATCTACATCACCCAGTACTTGGGGGGGGGGACTAACAATGTTCCCCATTAAGTACCCTTTCTTCACATACCCCTAGTGAAAATCTGTGACCACCTATAAAGTCATCCAGACTGGTTTTAAAAGATGCTAGAGAAGTACTCTGATTGACAGTTAAGGCCATCATATTACAGAAACACTTATCAACCTATGAATTTCTACATATTTAATACTTAGTACTTCACAAATATCCCTGTCATCTATCCTTGCTTGCATTTCTAATTAATACATCCTAAGTATATTCACTTGTATGAACTGTCACTGCTCATTTATACCGAACTTGCTTAGCAAATTGTTATTCTTTGTTAAATGGATAATGTGCCATGCATTTATTTAACATTGCATTTTATTTATTTCATTACACTACATTTCCTGTTACCTTCCAGGTCCCCTTTGAAAATGGGCATTGCCTAGAAGGATTAAACCAGTCAACAAAATGTAAATAAATAAGTAAATAAATAAAATTTCTTTGGTTTTAGATTTTAGTTTAGTTAATGCCCAAGGAGCTCAGATGAAGTTGTTTTTTTGGGTGCAGTGTTTATTGGCACTGGCACCAGATAAACTATGAAAAGATGCTCACCATTCTTCCCACAGAGGAATGTGACTGATAGTGCCTAGAATGGCACCTTCATTAACAAAGACTGGCAGTGATCATGGCAAATAACACTGCAATCCGATTCACAGATCACATCTTAAGAGGAAGGATAACACAGAGGAAAGAGTAATGATCCTCTTTAATCTCTCAAAGTTTGGCAATCACTCCATATTAATCCATGTTACGAGGCATTACATGAGACAGTCATTACTCAGTGTGGTCTACCATCCACTATTAACAGAATTAAGGAGGTCATATGGGCTGCTGTCACAACTGCACTCACAAAGATCCATCCACTCTGTGTGCTGGGTCTTCTTTTTTCATCTTTGTTAATTCAGTGTGGAAAAAACATGGCAAAATAAGTAGTTCAGGCTTTATCCAATAACGGACAGTGAGTATAAGTAACTTAGCTCACAACAGCTGAAAATATGATAATGACAACAGGATATAATACTCACCCAAGTGAAAACCAAGCAAAATTATTTGGAGGGGAACAGGAGGTACCAGCTGGACAAAGAAGCTGGATTCATCTATTTTTTTTTTTGGTGGCTCAAATGAAGTACTTCCTATCTACATCTGCTTGTGCTATGACTAAATCAAAGCCCAACTGAATCCAAATATGTCAGGTGATGGTTAAACGATAAATGAAAGTCTTTGGCCGTTATAAAGACTCAAAGATCTAACCCATTTTACAACAAAAAGATTTGTCAATATGCTTTTACTAATATTAATATTAAAATTAATATTAATAATAGCACTTACAGTGTTAATACCAACATTAATACTAACACAAGTTCCTAGAAGACCACCACTTATTACAAGCAGTCAATATCAGAAACCTGAGTCACCTCACATTAAATCCCAATATAAAATTAAATTCAATACAGGCAAAAAGAATTTGTACTGGGAACCATGCACAAGGAAAGTCTTTAATTAAACAAACAAGTGTTTCTCTGTGTTTCCTCAGGTTATTTATAAAACACTATTCACATACACAGTCATATTGATCTTTATCAGATGGCAAGTGCACATTCAGCATAATTAAGCCAAGTTAATAAAAATAAATATTAAAATTAAAAAAAATAAATATAAAAATTCGAATACAGCCAATAATTTAACCTCAGTGTCTCAAAACTCTCTCCTTTAAAGCAGGTTTTATCATATAATTGCCATTTAAACCGAGTAATGTCTCTACATTTAATTTTGTAATCCACTTTAGTGTATAGTCATCTTTTAAACCAGATAATATATTTGCATTTAATTCTATAATTTACCTTAACGGAACCGGTCCAAAGAACCTTTTTGTATATAACATGAGCCATTCAGGGAGTAACACAATACTCAGTTGGACAAGTTACAACGTACAAATACAAATTGCAAGTACACAATTACTTAAACAGTTTACAATATACAACTTGCAAGATCAAAAAAACTAAAACGTAAAATAGCAAAAAAAGTGACAATTAGATGTTACAGCAAAGTGAAATATAAAATGCAAATTACCAGGTGGAAAAAACTTGAAGAGATGCAACATGGCTGAGAGAAGCAATCAGTGGCATTAGGCATACTTGTACACATTGCATAATAATGTAAAATAAATAGAGTAAGGTAAAAGAAAAAAAGCCTGGCAGTGCACTACATACCAATTAGAGAGTAATGCACTGGAACCATAAATTATGGAGGAAAAAGCATGACTACATGTCATTTACAGAATAATGCACAGGAACCATAAATTATGGGGGAAAGCATGACCACATATCAATTATAGAGTAATGCACTGGAACTATAAATTATGGGGAAAAGCATTACCACATGCCAATTACACAGTAATGCATTGGAACCATAAATTATGGGGAAAAGCATTACCACATGCCAATTACATAGAGATGCACTGAAGCTATAAATTATGGGGAAAAGCATTACCACATGCCAATTACACAGTAATGCATTGGAACCATAAATTATGGGGAAAAGTATTACACATGCCAATTACAGAGTAATGCACTGGAACTATAAATTATGGGGAAAAGCATTACCACATGCCAATTACAGAGTAATGCATGGGAACCATAAATTATGGGAGAAAAGCATGACCACATGTCAATTACAGAGTAATGCACCAGAACTATAAATTATAGGGAAAAAGCATGACTACATGTCATTTACAGAGTAATGCATGGGAACCATAAATTATGGGGGAAAGGCATGACCACATATCAATTACAGAGTAATGCACTGGAACTATAAATTATGGGGAAAAGCATTACCACATGCCAATTACATAGTAATGCACTGGAACCATAAATTATGGAGAAAAACCATGACCACATGTCAATTACAGAGTAATGCACCAGGACTATAAATTATGGGGAAAAAGCATGACCACATGTCAATTACAGAGTAATGCACTGGAACTATAAATTCTGGGGAAAAGCATTACCACATGCCAATTATATAGTAATGCACTGGAACTATAAATTATGGGGAAAAAACATGACCACATGTCAATTACAGAGTAATGCACCAGAACTATAAATTATGAGGAAAAGCATTACCACATGCCAATTACAGAGTAATGCATTGGAACCATAAATTATGGGAAAAAGCATTACCACATGCCAATTACATAGTGATGCACTAGAAATATAAATTATGAGGAAAAGCATTACCACATGCCAATTACAGAGTAATGCACCAGAACTATAAATTATGGGGAAAAAGTATGACCACATGTCAATTACAGAGTAATGCACGGGAACCATAAATTATGGGGAAAAGCATGATCACATGTCAATTACAGAGTAATGCATTGGAACCATAAATTATGGGGAAAAGCATGATCACATGTCAATTACAGAGTAATGCACCGGAACTGTAAATTATGGGGAAAAGCATTACCACATGCCAGTTACATAGTAATGCACTGGAACCATAAATTATGGGGAAAAAACATGACCACATATCAATTACAGAGTAATGCACCAGAACTATAAATTATGGGGAAAAGCATTACCACATGCCAATTACATAGTAATGCACTGGAACCATAAATTATGGGGAAAAAGCATGACCACATGTCAATTACAGAGTAATGCATTGGAACCATAAATTATGTGGAAAAAGCATGACCACATGTCAATTACAGAGTAATGTACTGGAACTATAAATTATGGGGAAAAGCATTACCACATACCAATTACAGAGTAATGCACTGGAACCATAAATTATAGGGAAAAAGCATGACGATATGTCAATTACAGAGTAATGCACTGGAACTATAAATAATGGGGTAAAGCATTACCACATACCAATTACAGAGTAATACACTGGAACCATATATTATGGGGAAAAAGCATGACCACATGTCAATTACAGAGTAATGCACTGGAACTATAAATTTTGTGGAAAAGCATGACCACATGTCAATTCTTTGTTCTGCAGTTGTATACTGGTCTTTAGCTGTTCTCGATCCTTTGCTCACACCTGGTATAGTGTATGCTTTATTACCACACATTATCAGATAATGGCAGTAATCTCTTATTTCATTGAAGTCAACAAAGAAATACCTCAGTGATTTAACTGAAGAATTACGAGGAACATGGCAAATGAAGACCACACCCCAATTTTTACATAAAAATAAGGAAGTACAAAACACAATCAGTTAAAAGTATTGCTCTTATTAAAGTTAAGAGTAATAAGCTTTGTGTGAACATGCATTTTCTAAAGCATATGAAGTCTGATGACAGTATTATGCTTACTGCACAAATGTCTGGTTGGTTCACTGATAAATCTGGTTAGATCACTGATAAAAGTAGTACTGTAAGAGGTCCCATTCTTTGTTTTGGTGTTGTTTTTATTGTGGCATGTAGTGGGGTATACTGTATTAACAAAACTTTTCTTCAAGATGTTTTCAGTTAGTGGATGCATTGCATGATATGATTTGCAGGAACATATGTTTTAGTCTGTGAATGCATTAGAAGGTGGCAAAGAAATGATGGAAAATGTCCGTACATGGGCAGTATAGGAAGCATTACTGCTGGTTGGAGAGTTATGAAAAAATGACAAACACTAAGACCAGTTGGAGAGAATGCTGACCATATTTTGTATTAAAATTGTTAAACACTGTAATGAAAATAAGTGAAATACTTCCACAGCAAACTAAACACACTGTTAATTCTGTAACATTCAGGATGTAATAATCTTCCCAGTGTACATAGGTGGATTATTGTCATGCTTTTATTTGCAGTAGCTGCTGTCCTTCACACGATCCAGTGAGGTCCATTCATGTCAATGGCACTTTTGACACCGCTGTATTTTGTCAGTCAAAAGGACCATATCTTTTCAGCCTTATAAAAGTGTGCAGTCCAGCTACATCTCTGGCTGGAGCTGTGTGACTACTGTGAATATTGTAAAACGGGCTCAGAGTGAAACCCAAATTTGTGGTGGTGGTGGTGGGGGGGGCAGTCAAGAAAAATAAGCAGTCCTGTTCCAGAATGTATACAAATGACTGGTATAACACTGCCATTGTATTTCCGTGATAAGAGAAAACAACTTTCTTATGCCTAGTGACTTGTATTTAACAGGACTTGAAGTTGATTCTGGAAAACAGTAGTGGGAGGAAAACAAGATCATGATAATGTGGTAGACCCCATGACCTGTTCTTGGGTGGTATATTAAAATTTTACTAGAATGGTCGTTTTGATGCCTTTAAATTGCTAAAATGTGTCATCAGGCGGCATGATGCCAGGGCACTTCTATGGGCTAGGCTTGTAAAGGCTCCAGGGCCACTAGACTAGTACACACCTATGAACCTATAATGCACTGAAACCATAAATTATGGGGAAAAGAGTGACCATATACCAATTACAAAATAATGCACCCGAACCATAAATTATGGGGAAAAATCAGGACCACATGTCAGTTACAGAGTAATGCACTGGAACCATAAATTATGGGGGAAAAGCATGACCACATACCAATTACAGAGTAATGCATTGGAACCATAAATTATAGGGAAAAAGCATGACGATATGTCAATTACAGAGTAATGCACTGGAACTATAAATAATGGGGTAAAGCATTACCACATACCAATTACAGAGTAATGCACTGGAACCATAAATTATGGGGAAAAAGCATGACCACATGTCAATTACAGAGTAATGCACTGGAACTATAAATTATGTGGAAAAGCATGACCACGTCAGTTCTTTGTTTTGCAGTTATATACTGGTCTTTAGCTGTTCTCGACCCTTTGCTCACACCTGGTATAGTGTATGCTTTATTACCACACATTATCAGATAATGGCAGTAATCTCTTATTTCATTGAAGTCAACAAAGAAATACCTCAGTGATTTAACTGAAGAATTACGAGGAACATGGCAAATGAAGAACACACCCCAATTTTTACAGAAAAATAAGGAAGTACAAAACACGATCAGTTAAAAGTATTGCTCTTATTAAAGTTAAGAGTAATAAGCTTTGTGTGAACATGCATTTTCTAAAGCATATGAAGTCTGATGACAGTATTATGCTTACTGCACAAATGTCTGGTTGGTTCACTGATAAATCTGGTTAGATCACTGATAAGAGTAATACTGTAAGAGGTCCCATTCTTTGTTTTGGTGTTGGATTTATTGTGGCATGTAGTGGGGTATACTGTATTAACAAAACTTTTCTTCAAGATGTTTTCAGTTAGTGGATGCATTGCATGATATGATTTGCAGGAACATATGTTTTAGTCTGTGATTGCATTAGAAGGTGGCAAAGAAATGATGGAAAATGTCCGTACATGGGCAGTATAGGAAGCATTACTGCTGGTTGGAGAGTTATGAAAAAATGACAAACACTAAGACCAGTTGGAGAGAATGCTGACCATATTTTGTATTAAAATTGTTAAACACTGTAATGAAAATAAGTGAAATACTTCCACAGCAAACTAAACACACCGTTAATTCTGTAACATTCAGGATGTAATAATCTTTCCAGTGTACATAGGTGGATTATTGTCATGCTTTTCTTTGCAGTAGCTGCTGTCCTTCACATGATCCAGTGAGGTCCATTCATGTCAATGGCACTTTTGACACCACTGTACTTTGTCAGTCAAAAGGACCATATCTTTTCAGCCTTATAAAAGTGTG
The DNA here is from genome assembly GCF_019279795.1 of Protopterus annectens. Classification (NCBI taxonomy): domain Eukaryota; kingdom Metazoa; phylum Chordata; order Ceratodontiformes; family Protopteridae; genus Protopterus; species Protopterus annectens. The sequence continues at coordinate 847,138,442 of NC_056747.1, forward strand.
CAGTCCAGCTACATCTCTGGCTGGAGCTGTGTGACTACTGTGAATATTGTAAAACGGGCTCAGAGTGAAACCCAAATTTGGGGGGGGGGGGCAGTCAAGAAAAATAAGCAGTCCTGTTCCAGAATGTATACAAATGACTGGTATAACACTGCCATTGTATTTCCGTGATAAGAGAAAACAACTTTCTTATGCCTAGTGACTTGTATTTAACAGGACTTGAAGTTGATTCTGGAAAACAGTAGTGGGAGGAAAACAAGATCATGATAATGTGATAGACCCCATGACCTGTTCTTGGGTGGTATATTAAAATTTTACTAGAATGGTCGTTTTGATGCCTTTAAATTGCTAAAACATGTCATCAGGCGGCATGATGCCAGGGCACTTCTATGGGCTAGGCTTGTAAAGGCTCCAGGGCCACTAGCCTAGTACACACCTATGAACCTATAATGCACTGAAACCATAAATTATGGGGAAAAGAGTGACCACATACCAATTACAAAATAATGCACCCGAACTATAAATTATGGGGAAAAATCAGGACCACATGTCAATTACAAAGTAATGCACTGGAACCATAAATTATGGGGGAAAGCGTGACCACATACCAATTGCAAAATAATGCACCGGAACCATATATTATGGGGAAAAAGCATGACCATATGTCAATTACAGACTAATGCACTGGAACTATAAGTTATGGGGGAAAAGCATTACCAATTACTTACATTTAGTATTATATTTTGCTGTATATTAAAGCAGAGCTGAAGTAGGTATATTGTAGGGAAAGGTGGAGTAGAATAAAGCCAGTGTCTCTGAAGCAACTGCATTTGTTTTCATTAGGTAAATGAGAAAGGAGTGACTTCTTGAAAGTTGCGAGATTGTCTGCTTTTGGGTGCTGAATTCATTCAGGTAGTGGCAAGTTTGGAAAATGACCTTTTACAGGTAGCAGTTGTGAAAGTAGATCTTGAGAGAAGAAGTGATTTCAAATTGTACAAATAACTGGTGGTATTTTTGATGTGCACTTTCACTCTCTAGAAATTTTAAGTTTCTTCCTCATGACATTTTTCCTAAAAAAACAAATAAAAATAGGTCCAAAAGCTTTAAATGTTTTTAATCAATGCTGCATACAGTCAAAGCCACAGGAACAATTCATTTTCATTATGAAATATGATTTAAAGCATTAATTAATGTTCTCCCTCCATACAAAAGTACAGTTGTATAAGCTGCACTTATCTATAACAGTTCTATAACAGCAGCTGTTCAAATTTCTTACTGCTGCAGTAGCCCATAGGCTGTACTGGCTGATTCCCACCTAGGAAACAACAACAACTGGCCAGCTTTAAAAAAAGGTCTGACTCCCCCACTCCTTTACTCTGGCTGCTGATTGGCTAATCCCAAGGAAGGAAGTTAGCAGTCAGACTGACACTCTGTTCAGGATTTTCTCACCCGTGCAAATAGAGAAGAGCCTAACAATCCTGAAACAACCAGCCAATAATAACAATATAACAAACACAGCCCTACTTTATATCTCAACAACAGCTATAATCAAGAGTCAAGGGATGGAGGCTGGATGCGCCTACTGCAGTAGTATGGAATTCAAACATCTAGTGTTATGGGTAAGCGTAGCTTACACAACTACTATGTTCACCATTCCCACTGCTGCAGTAGCTCTTAGGTTATATGGAATGAGTACCAAAGCCTATCCATCCTGAGAGGAGGAAGGATATGCATCCAGGATTCCCTGCAGAATGCTCCTAGCAAATTTCAACCTGTACAAGGTGAGATGGAGAGACCTGGGTTCAGCTGAATTTGTTGTCTTCACCAATGCAGTTCCCTTTTTTCAAAGCACATGACTGAAACTTGATATTCCAAAGAATCAGATCTCGGGTATGTCTTGTTTTTGAAAAAAAAAAAACATTGTATCTTTCTAATGTGCAATTTGGCTAGAGGTATCATGAGAATCATAGAAGCCATGAACCCTATGATCCTGAGAAATTCTCTTGCAGAAATCTTTGATTGACTGGTGAAGTTTGGGAAAACTTCCGCATCAAGATCCACATTGCCTTGTGTTAAAAAGACCTTTTGAAGAAAAGAATCTGTAAGGCATCTCCAAAGCACAATACTTTGAAGCGGAGTCAAGGAGGATTTTGCAATATTTATTTAGAAGCCCAGATTGGCTAAAAGAGCCATAACCCATGTTAGTGACTCTTGACATCTGGATAAAAACTCTGCAGAGATAAGCAGTTCATCTAAATATCAAAAAATGTGAACGTCATTCAAGCTGCAATAAGATATGACTGGGGTTAAGCATTTTGTGAATAGCCTTGGAGCTCTTGATAAACCAAATGTTAAAGCAGGAGCTCTAAATAAACCAAACAGAACTGATGATGGGGCTCAGAAACAGAGAACCATAAAAAATTCCTGAAGTGTATTGCTATCAGAATATGGTAATAAACATTTTTAGGTGTAGTGTTACCAAAAAATTACAGTTGTGTTAGTTAAACTTGCAATAACAGTAGATGTTCAAATGATCGCTGCTGCAGTAGCCTTAGCTCTATGGATTATATCTTGCCAAAGATACAACCATCTGCCAGCATCAAAAGCTACAGGCCACCTTCTGTGTGCCCAAACTGTCAACCAACTCAAGATGAGCTGAATAAAAGACAAGTTTCGGCACGAAGGCCTTCAGAGCTTGCCTGCCAGCAGAGAGAGGGAGGCTGAGCCCTGAAAGGACAATACTTGGAATAACAATAAATAAATATCCACACCCTAGCATAATAAAAGACTCACTAAAAACAAGGAAGATGGAGGGAGGGAGTGGCTACTGCAGCAGTGATCATTTGAATATCTACTGTTATGGTAAGTTCAACTTACACAACTGTACTATGTTCCTCATATTGATCACAGCTGTAGTAGCCTTATATATGTGGGTAGATTACATAGCTAACTATATTTGGGAGGAGGAAAGTGAAGGGTCCAGAATTCTTTAGAGAATGGTCCTAGTAAAACTTGATCTAGAGAAGGAATCAAGCTTACAGTGCTTTGTAAAAGTATGCACAGAGGACCAAGTAGCAGCTTCTAGAATACTTCTAGAATCCAACCACTTCCCAAAAGCCATAAATGAAGCCAAGATCCTGGCAGACTGGGCCTTGACCTTACATAGAATAAATTTGTCAAAGTGACTATAACAAAAGGTAGTAGTCCTAGACAACCATTTGGAAATAGTCTGTTTTGACACAAGTTGTACCTTCAAAATAGTACCCAAGTTATCGGTGGACCTCCAAGGTATGAAGCATCCTTTCTCAGGGAGATGGATAGTTTGGCCTAAAGTAAACTCAGACACTACTTTATTCATAAAAGAAGGATTAATTTTCAAAGAAACCCTCCCCTATGGAAAATGAGGTAGGGTTGACTCGCCATAAAAACTTGCAACTCAGATACCCTTCTTGCAAAGGTCAGAGCAATCAGTAAAATTGTTTTCCATGTGAAGAACCTCAAGTCAGCCAGATTAGCTAGTTCAGACAGAGCAAGTGTTAGGTACTCTAACACAAAATTAAGATCCCAAGAAGGGGCCACCGGTTTACTTGGAGGCATCTTATGCAAAACCACTTTCAAGAATATTTTGTCATGAGACTGATTTGAAGTAGAAGGATCCATGGGCATAGATGCTGAAATGGCCAATAAATGAACATTGACAGAAAAATAAGAAAGTTCATAGGACAGTAACTCACACAAATTCTGTAAAACCAGAGAACAACTAGCCCTGGATGGGTGCTGGTTATGTTGTTGGCACCACCTAGAAAACCTCTTCCACTTGCTAAAATATGATTTTCTAGCAGCAAGCTTCTTGTCTGCATTAGTCCCTGCTGCACGTCCTCAGAAAACAGATGCCTAAAAGGAATTAAGACCCTACCATCCCAGAAGTCAATTGAAGATGATTGATGTCAGGGTGTATCAGGTACCCCTGTTCTTCTGTGAGTAGATCCATTCTGTGAGGAAGCTTGTGGTAATTGCCCCCTGGCACTTTCCAAAAGAAGGGAGAATCACAGCTGCCTGGGCCAAAAAGGAGTAATCAGAATGACCTTGGCGGATTACTTTTGACTCTTCTTAAATACCTTGGATATTAGTGCAAAGGGTGGAAAGGTATACAGGAACATTCATGTTCAAAGAAAAGAAGAGAAAATAAAAGCCACCTGTCTTCCAGACCTTCTTGCATGGAGTCGTGAAACAGAATTTTTTCAGTTGACTTTTCAGAGAAAAGGCAAAGAGGTCTTCTCAAGAAACTCACCACAAGATGGATCAAATCTTGGAAGACCTCTTAATCTAGTTTCCATTTTTGAGGGTCTGCCCTGGTACTGCTCAGCTTGCCTGCCACACAATTTTGCTTTGATGGAATGTAGGATGCCTGTAGATTGGGACTGTGCTGTGAAGCTATATCCGAAGCTAACATTGCTAGTCTGCAAATGGGAGGTATGACCTGGTTCTCCCTTGCTTGTTGATGTACCACATGACTGTGCTATTGTGTGTACCTATTTGAAGAGGTCCTGGGGACCAAATATGGTTCAGAGATTTCAGTGCCTTAATCAGGGCAAGCATCTCCTTGATATTTATGTGTTTGCATCTGTCCTTGGTGTCCCACAAACCCTGCACTTTTATCCTTCCCAAAGCTGCTCCCCAAACAACGTTTGAAGTGTCTGCAGTGACTGACTGCTTTGGAGCAGTGATGGAGAAGGGGAGACCTGGATTTAAAGATATCTGTTGTCTCCACCAAAACATTTCTCTTCTAACAAACCCTAGTACTGGGATCTGAAAAGATAAAGGGTGTTGAAGCTGGGACCAAAGATATTTCAGATACTATTGTGTCTTTCTCATTTGGAATCTTGCCAACAGTGTCATGAGAATCATAGATGCCATGAGACCCAAAATTATAATGTATTCTCTCACAATGACTGAAGTCTGAGTGGAAAACCTTAGAAATAGATCGAGCTAAAGATCTATTTTTCCCTGTGGAAGAAAAGCTCTTTGAACTGAGATGTCTAGTTAACATCCCAGGAAAAAAATCTTGTGTGAGGGAGTCAAGAAAGACTTTTAAATATTCTCTTGGAATCCCTGCTTGTGCAAGAGATCTCTCACCCAAGAAAAATGGGTTCCTAACATTTTGAAAAACAAAAAACTCTGCAAAGATAAACAAGTTGCCTAAATATAGAAACGTGGATAACCTGCAGCCTGCAATGAACTATAACTGGATTCAGACACTTTGTGAACACTCTTGGTGGCTAGTCCAAAATGTAAGCAGAGGTGTTACCAAGTGTGATGATGTGAGGTAATGCCAGATATGCCAGAGAGAGTAGGGCAGTGCATGTGTAACATATGCCAGAATAGCTAGCTGGAGTTTTGTAAAGAATTTTATGTAATTTGTATATCAAACTGATATGTACAGATGCTTGTGTAAAAATGTATTTGTAAAGATGCTTGTGTTAAAAATGTATCAACAGTGGGCCCTGATGGACAGAAAATAAATACATATGTATGTCAGGCTGTATTGTAGTAACAGCTGAAATGTATATATGTTAACAGAGGATGCTGGAAGGGAAGAGGTTCAGCTCAGCCCAGCTTACCTTGAGAAAAATAGTTTGAGATTAAATAACTTGATTTAGGCCATAAAGATGTTATCTCACAGGCCTGAATTCAGCCAGAGACACAATGTCTGGCCTAGGATCCTGCTCTTATTGTCCTCAGTAGGGAACTAATTGCTACCCTGGGGTGCCAGAGAATGGCTGGTTAGTCTCTACAAGAAGGATTAAACTATTGGAATTGTTTTACAGTCTCCAGATGTCTTAGCAAAGTTCTAGAAGTGTATTGTGACACATCTGTGCTAGGTTTTGGTTCAGCTTCTAGTCAGGCGGGTAGTGTGGGAATCACAGATTCAGGTGACCAGATGTTATGTCATTCTATAAACAGTACTGAAATTATTTTAGATATCAGTGAGAGATGTGATAGTTGCACTCAGTACTCTGTTCTGGGAACCTGGCAACAAAAACCACTCATCCACATCATCTTGCCTTGCATTAGTAATTAACCAGGGAACAGTAGTTCTTCAGAGAGTTAGGAAATATAGTGAGACTAGTTAAATATTGTTTTTCTGTATCTGTCTGAATCATTCCAGTTGCGTTGTTTTTATATTTCTTGTAAACTGAAACTCTGGTGTTTATTGTAAATATATATTCAGTATTTTCATGTTTTCTATTTTATTATTAAATATATCTATACCTTTCATTGTGGCTAGCCTTTTAGAGAATTGTTTAACCTTTGAGATAATTGCATTTATTTGGTGGCAATGTGGGCTTCATGCTCCTCAAAGTCTTGCTGCTTGGCTTGCAAACATAACTATTTGTATAGTATTGATTTTACTAAGAGTAATTAGGTACCCTGATAAGAGTTTGAAAGTAGCTGGCTGGTGGCAGTTAATCTACCTTATAGTCTGAGCAGAGGGGGCATAACTGGTAAATGTGTGCCAGCTTTTCCCAGGTGTGTGTGTGAAAATCAAATCTTAAAGAGTATGTAGAAGGGAAAATATAACAAAGGAGGGTAGATTTTTGAAGAAATTTATTAAAATGTTTGGCATGGAATATGTGAATTCAGTACTAGGGGTTTGGAGTGAATTTATATATTATTCACCGAGATACAAAAACTGGGATAGGCTAGATATATTTTATATCTCACAGGAACATGTGCATTTAATTGAAGGTCTTGAAATGCACCCTATAAGTTCATAGGTTCATAGGTTGGTACTAGGTTATTGGCCCTAGGGCCTATACAAGCATAGCCATAACAATTCCCTGGCTATTTCTTCCCACACTATTTACTTCCCTGGACCCCTGTCTAGCAGGGTGACTGACATGCTCCCTGGGGTGAATTTCCTTTCTCCCATCCAATCATCAAGGTTCCTTTTGAAGAGGGCCAAAGAGGCGCTCTGCTTGACATGTATGGGCAGTCTATTTCAGAGTCTGGGGAGTCTCTAGGTTGGGAACCTATCCCTCCAGCATGTTTTGTTTATTGTGATGACAAGGTTTAGATTCCTGGAGCATGTGGCTCTGAGGGATTGGGATTTCTTTAAGTGTAGCATGTCCAACAGCTCTGGGTTTGACATGGACTTGTACATTAAGCAGAGATCGCCTCTGAGTAGACAATATGTGACAGAGTATAGCTGGAGTTTTTTAAGGCAATCAGCGTAGGGCATCTGCTTTAGGCCTGTGATTCTTTTAGTGAGGTATTTCTGTGGCCTTTCCAGTTGTTGCAGATGTCTTGAGAGGTACATACCAAATGGGGCATTGTATTCTATAATGGGTCTAATGAGGGATGAGTACAGTGGGACAATGACCTCCTTTTTTCTGGATGAAAAGCCCTTAGTGATGAGGTGTGTCATAGAAGGATTTCCTGACTGTTGTGGTGAAGTGGTTATCGAAAGTGAGACCACTGTCAACCTGTGTCCCTAAGTCTCTTATCACACTTTCGGTGTTAAGTGTACTGCCAGCTATGTGGTAATTCACGGGTACATGTTTTTTCCCAAAGGGGATAACTATACATTTCTTGGCATTGAGCTTGAGCCCATGGCTCTGGCACCAATCATCTGTTTCTGTAAGGCCCTGTTATAGAGTATCCAAATAATATGGGGATTCAATAATGGCTCCCAGTTTGCAGTCATCTGTGAACTTTGTTAGCCAGAGTCCCTTAGTGTTGGCCTGTACTTCAGAGAAGTAGATGCCAAACAAGAGTGGTCCCAGGACTGACCCTGAGGTACTCCACTTGTCACTTGTCTGGAGCTGGATTTGGAGTCGGCTACTTTTACAGTGTGGGTTCTGTCAGTAAGCTATTTGGCAACCCATCGAGTGACATAGGGATTAATGCCCAGCTTAGTAAGTCTATCTATGATTCCAGAGTGGGGGATGGTGTCAAAGGCCTTGGCGAGGTTCAGATAGGCTGTGTGGACCTCCTTACCCTCGTCCACAGTTTTGGAGACTGATTCAGAGAAGTCAGTCAGGTTCAGAAGACAACATCGGCCCTTTATGAACCCAAACTGAGTGGAGTCCAGTGTTTGAAGGTTGCCAATGTCTTTGTTTATAAGTTCCATGGCCTTGTAGATCAGGCTAGTCAGACTGATGGGGCAATAGTTTCTGGGATCCAAGGTGGAGCTCCCCTTGTGGAGTGGGATAACTGTAGCTATGTGCCACTCAGTGGGCACGAAACCTGAGGTGAGGCTATGATTAAATATGACACTTAGGTGAGGTGCCAGTTCATTTTGTAGTCCATGTAATACACAGCCCAGGATGTCATCTGGTCCCATGGCTGCTGTATTCTTAGCTTTGGAGAGCGTGTTTTTTACATGTGTGGCCATTATTACCGGAATTTGGCAATCTTCCGGTATTGAGATGGGCCGTTTAGGAGGTGAGAGGGGGGGTGAAGTTGGCACTGAATTGATCTGCCAGGATATTGGCAACATCCTTGGGATCAGTATATTTAATGCCATTCTGTTGTAGCTCAGAGCAGGTCTGAGCATTGCCATTTAGATTCTTGACATAGTTATAGAATGCCTTGTGGTTGTCTTTGGAATCTTTGGCAATTTTATTTTCATAACTAGCTTTGGAGGATTTTATGAGGGGATCTCAGCTTCTTACTGAGGCTGGTAATGGAGTTTTTTGCATCCTGGGATTTTCCTCTTTTCTGCAACAGTTTCCTCCTTTTGTTGTAAAGTTTGTTTATGGCAGGGGAGCACCAGGTTGGCTTCCTTTTTTGGAGGAGAGCACCTTGGTTCTGTTTGGGATGGCACGATTCATGCATGAGTGAATGTGCTCGTACAGTGCCTTAGTGTAGGATTCAGTAGTCGAACTTTCAGTTCCCATCTGCATGGGTGTCATGAACGTTGTCACTTCTGACTTGAGTAGCATGAATTTGGCTATGGAGAAGTTTTTTATGGTGGTTTCCCTACTGGGGGTGTTGGTGGGATGTGGATGTTAAGGGTGATTAGCTTATGGTCAGACCTGACCAATGCGGGGGTGACCATAGGTGTGGAGCATCGATTTCCCATGTTGGTAATGACCAGGTCTAGGATATTGGAGCCCCTGGTGGGACTATGGATTAGTTGATCCAGGGCGTTGGAATTTATGAATTCCAAGAACTGTTGGGCAAAGGTGTTGGTACATGAGTAGTTTTCCCAGTTAATGGCAGGGTAGTTGAAATCACCCAGTATTAGGGTGTTTGGTTGTATCTTAATATTTTCCAGTATGTTTAGAAAGGTGTAGTGAGAATCTTGGGGCATGGTGAGGGATCTGTAGCAAGCTACAATTTGGATTGTAGTCTTACCTAGTGTTAGTTGCACCTGGAGAATTTCAGACACATTGTGTTGGGCAGCTAACCTGGTGGTGTGAATATCCTTGGTGAATATGGACACTCCTCCACCTTTAGTGTTTCAGTCCTGGTTTGGTGGCTGAAAAGTGTGGTAAGAGTTGTAGCCTGGTTTTGCAGGGGTGCTCTCTGGAGCCTTGAACCAGGTCTCAGTTGCTGCACAGATATAGATGTTCTCCATTTTTAGTAGTGCCTCGAGAGAGTGCATTTTGAGGTTTAGACTTCTAGCATTGAGTAACGTTACCTTCAGAATTTGCATGCTTGTACCTGTTACGGTGGTGGTTTTGTCCTTTGAACTTTGCCTAAAAAAGGCATTATAGGGGTGGCAAGAACCTTAGCCAGTAATCTGAATCCCAGGGGTGACAGGTGCAGACCATCTCTGGCAAAGCATTGTGGTCTGTTGATCATGTTGTCCCAGGCAGACAGATACTGGATCCCCTTTGAATGACACCAGAAGCTTAGCCAATTTTTGAAGTCAATCATTTTGTCCTTATGTTGTGGTATCATTCTGGGCGAAGGCAGGATGCTACTCAGGGCTAAGGTCATACTTGCCAGGGCCACATGATCCAAGAGCACTTCCATGTCTCTTTTCATGTAGTCCAGGGAGGTACGTCTCAAATCATTCACTCCAACATGGACAATGACAGAGTCATATTTGTACTTGCTGTGGAGTGACTTCAGTGCATGCGTTATGTGGCGGATCCTGGCATTTTTTCTTTTTTCAGCCTGGTGAGTGGGACATCAGTGTGGCTGACTATAGAGTCACCTATGACTTAAGTGTTAGGTACATTGTCTTGCCTTAGGGGCTGTTGCTGGGTGGCACACTGGTGTTGCGAGCTATATGACACTTTGGTTGTGATTGGTGTTTGTTTGCATTTCAGCTTCGGAGGTCCTTGTTGCTTGGGCAGGTTACAGTTAAGGGCCTCCACATATGTGGATTTAATGTCGCTATGTGTGGGTGTTGGTGGTGTGGGTTTTGAAGGGCTATGTGTTGCTTGAGTTGTAGTGTGGGTGTTAACCTTCTCCTCTTGACTGTCTAGCACAATCTTGGGTGGAGAGAACTTTGCTTCCAGTTTGGCTATGTAAGTGCATCTCTCACAGGTTGTAGTGCTGGGTGGTAGGAGGAGATGGTTGTCTGTGTACATGAGGCAATTGCTGCATAACTATTGCAGATGCATCAATAATAACTAAAATAAAAACGCATGAAATAAAAATGAGACACTGGCGCTTTCCCACCTTTTGGTTGAAAAGAGAGGAATTTAAGGAATGGGTTTTGGAATTAATTCAGGAGCTACTAGAAAATATAGAATTTTCTTCTGAAAACATAGCTAGGGAGTGGGATAAAATTAAAGTGGAGCTTAAAACTAGGGTGGAAATAAAAGAAAGGGAGATATGGTTAAGAAGCAACAAGAATTATTTAGAGGGACTGACAAATGTTAAAGTATCACAAAATAGGGGAAATGTCTCAGAACAAGAAAAGGAGCAGCTGGAGAATGCTAAACAGAAAATAAGGAATTACTGCAATAATATGTACAAGTTGAGAAAGATTGCTATTAAGCAACTGTTTTTTGATAATAATTCTAGAGCAGAAAAACTTTTAGCACGACGACTCAGGCAACAGAAAGTGGAAAGGGCTGTCACCAAGATTAAGAAGCCTATAACAAGGAAGATAAGATATGTTGCAGAAGTATTAGAAATATTTTTGAAATGTTATGAAAGTTTGTATAAAGCAGAGAAATAAAGCATTACCAATTACTTAATACCTGCTTCCTCCACATTTAGTATTATCTTTTGTTGTATATTAAAGCAGAGCTGAAGTAGGTATATTGTAGGGAAAGGTGGAGTAGAATAAAGCCAGTGTCTCTGAAGCAACTGCATTTGTTTTCATTAGGTAAATGAGAAAGGAGTGACTTCTTGAAAGTTGTGAGATTGTCTGCTTTTGGGTGCTGAATTTCATCAGGTAGGGGCAAGGTTGGAAAAGGACCTTTTACAGGTAGCAATTGTGAAAGTAGGTCTTGAGAGGAGAAGAAGTGAGTTGAAATTGTGCAAATAACTGGTGGTATTTTTGATGTGCACTTTCACTGTCTAGAAATTTTAAGTTTCTTCCTCACATGGCATTTTTCCTAAAAAAACAAATAAAAATAGGTCCAATAGTTTTAAATGTTTTTAATCAATGTTGCATACATTCAAAGCCACAGGAACAATTCATTTTCATTATGAAATATGATTTATAGCATTAATTAATGTTCTCCCTTCATACAAAAGTAATGTTGTGTAAGCTGCCTCACATGGCATTTTTCCTAAAAAAAACAAATAAAAATAGGTCCAATAGTTTTAAATGTTTTTAATCAATGTTGCATACATTCAAAGCCACAGGAACAATTCATTTTCATTATGAAATATGATTTATAGCATTAATTAATGTTCTCCCTTCATACAAAAGTAATGTTGTGTAAGCTGCACTTATCTATAACAGTTCTATAACATTAGCTGTTCAAATTTCTTACTGCTGCAGTAGCCCTTAGGCTGTACTGGCTGATTCCCACCTAGGAAACAACAACAACTGGCCAGCTTTAAAAAAAGGTCTAGCTCCCCCACTCCTTTACTCTGGCTGCTGATTGGGTAATCCCAAGGAAGGAAGTTAGCAGTCAGACTGACACTCTGTTCAGGATTTTCTCACCCGTGCAAATAGAGAAGAGCCTAACAATCCTAAAACAACCAACCAGTAATGACAATATAACTAACACAACCCTACCTTATATCTCAACAACAGCTATAATCAAGAGTGAGGGGATGGAGGCTAGATGCGGTTACTGCAGTGGTATGGAATTCAAACATCTAGTGTTATGGGTAAGTGTAGCTTACACAACTGCACTATGTTCACCATTCCCACTGCTGCAGTAGCTCTTAGGTTGTATGGAATGAGTACCAAAGCCTATCCATCCTGGGAGGAGGAAGGATATGGATCCAGGATTCCCTGGAGAATGCTCCTAGCAAAGTTCAGCCTGTACAAGGTGAGACGGGGAGACCTGGGTTCAGCTGAATTTGTTGCCTCCACCTATGCAGTTCCCTTTTTTCAAACCTCATGACTGAAACTTGATATTCCAGAGAATCAAATCTTGGGTACATGTCTTTTTTTTTTAGAAACCATTGTATCTTTCTAATGTGCAATCTTGCTAGAGGTGTCATGAGAATCGTAGAAGCCATGAACCCTAGGATCCTGAGAAATTTTCTTGCAGAAATCTTTGACTGATTGGTGAAGTTTGGGAAAAAATCCACATCAAGATCCACATTGCCTTGTGTTAAAAAGACCTCTTGAAGAAAAGAATCTGTAAGGCATCCCCAAAGCACAATTCTTTGAGGCGGAGTCAAGGAGGATTGTGGAATATTTATTTAGAAGCCTAGATTGGCTAAAAGAGACATAACCCATATTAGATACTCTTGACATCTGGATAAAAACTCTGCAGAGATAAGCAAGTCATCTAAATATAGAAAAATGTGAACGTCATTCAAGCTGCAGTAAGCTATGACTGAGGTTAAGTATTATGCGCATAGTCTTGGAACTCTTGATAAACCAAATGTTAATCCAGGAGTTCTAAATAAACCAAACAGAACTGATGATGGGGCCCAGAAACAGAGAACTTTAGAAATTTCTTGAATTATATTGATATGGGATTATGGTAATAAGTGTTTTTAGCTTTAGTGTTACCAAAAAATTACAGTTGTGTAAGTTAAACTTACCATAACAGTAGATGTTCAAACAATCGCTGCTGGAGTAGCCTTAGCTCTATGGATTATATCTTGCCAAATATACAAATATCTGCCAGCATCAAAAGCTACAGGCCACCTTCTGTGTGCCCAAACTGTCAACCATTTCAAGATGAGCTGACTAAAAGACAAGTTTTGGCACAAAGCCCTTCAGAGCTTTCCAGCCAGCAGAGAGGGAGGCTGAGCTCTGAAAGGACAATGCTAGGAATAACAAAAAATAAATATCTACACCCTAGCATAATAAAAGACTCACTAAAAACAAGGAAGATGGAGGGAGGGAGTGGCTACTGCAGCAGTGATCATTTGAACATCTACTGTTATGGTAAATTCTACTTATACAACTGTACTATGTTCTTCATATTGATCACAGCTGTAGTAGCCTTAGATATATGGGTAGATTACCATAGCTAACTATATTTTGGAGGAGTAAAGCGAAGTATGCACAGAGAACCAAGTAGCAGCTTCTAGAATACTTCTAGAATCCAACCATTTTCCAAAAGCCATAAATGAAGCCAAGATCCTGGCAGAGTGGCCTTGACCTTGCATGGAATAAATTTGTCATAGTGAGTATAACATAGCCTTAGACAACCATTTGGGAATAGTCTGTTTTGACACAGGTTGCCCCTGCAAGATAGTATCCAAGTTATCTGTGGACATCCAAGGTATGAAGCATCCTTTCTCAGGGAGATGGATAGTTTGACTTAAAGCAAACTCAGACACCAGTTTATTCATAAAAGAAGGATTAATTCTCAAAGAAACCCTCCCCTATGCAAAATGAGGTAGGGTTGACTCGCCATAAAAACTTGCAACTCAGATACCCTTCTTGCAAAAGTCAGAGCAATCAGTGAAATTATTTTTCATGTTAAGATCCTCAAGTCAGCCAGATTAGGTGGTTCAGACAGAGCAAGTGTTAGGTACTCTAACACAAAATTAAGATCCCAAGAAAGGGTCACCGGTTTACTGGGAGGCATCTTATGCAAAACCACTTTCAAGAATATTTTGACATTGGACTGCCTTGAAGGAGAAGGATCCATGGGCAGAGATGCTGAAATGGGTAATAAATGAACATTGACAGAAAAATAAGAAAGTTCATAGGATAGTAACTCACACAAATTCTGTAAAACCAGAGAACAACTAGCCCTGAATGGGTGCTGGTTATGTTGTTGGCACCACCTAGAAAACCTCTCCCATTTGCTAATATATGATTTTCTAGCAGCAAACTTCTTGTCTGCATTAGTCCCTATTGCACGTACTCCGAAAACAGATGCCTAAAAGGAATTAAGACCCTACCATCCCAGACGTCAATTGAAGATGATCGATGCCAGGGTGTATCAGGTACCCCTGTTCTTCTGTGAGTAGATCCATTCTTTGAGGAAGCTTGTGGTAATTGCCCCCTGGCATTTTCCAAACAAAGGGAGAATCACAGCTGCCTGGGCCGAAAAGGAGTCATCACAATGATCTTGGCGGATTACTTTTGATTCTTCTTTAATACCTTGGATATTAGTGGAAAGGGTGGAAAGACATACAGGAACATTCATGTCCAAAGAAAAGAAGAGAAAACAAAAGGCATCTGTCCTCCAGACCTTCTTGCATGGAGCTGTGAAACAGAATTTTTCCAGTTGACTTTTCAGAGAAAAGGCAAAGAGGTCTTCTTGAGGAACTCCCCACAAGATGGATCAAATCTTGGAAGACCACCTGATCTAGTTTCCATTTTTGAGGGTCTGCCTTGGTCCTGCTCAGCTTGTCTGCCACACAGTTTTGCTTTGATGGAATGTAGGATGCTTGTAGAGTGAGACTGTGCTGTGAAGCTATATTCAAAGCTAACATTGGTAATCTGCAAATGGGAGGCACGACCTGGTTCTCCCTTGCTTGTTGATGTACCACATGCCTGTGCTATTGTGTGTAACTATTTGAAGAGGTCCTGGGGACCAAAGATGGTTCAGAGATGTCAGTGCCTTAATCAGGGCAAGCATCTCCTTGATATTTATGCGTTTGCATCTGCCCTTGGTGTCTCACAACCCCTGCACTTGTATCCTTCTCAAAGCTGCTCCCCAAACAAAGTTTGAAGTGTCTGCGGTGACTGACTGCTTTGGAGCAGGGATGGAGAAGGGGAGACCTGGATTTAAAGATATCTGTTGTCTAAACCAAAACATTTCTCTTCTAACAAACCCTAGTACTGGGATCCGAAAAGATAAAGGGTCTTGAAGCTGGGACCAAAGAGATTTCAGATACTACTGTGTCTTTCTCATTTGGAATCTTGCCTAGGGTGTCATGAAAATCATAGATGCCATGAGACCCAAAATTATGATGTATTCCCTCACAATGACTAAAGTCTGAGTGGAAAACCTTAGAAATATATATAGCTAAAGATCTATTTTTCCCTGTGGAAGAAAAGCTCTTTGAACCGAGATGTCTAGTTTAACATCCCAGGAACAAAATCCTGTGTGAGGGAGTCAAGAAAGACTTTTAAATATTCTCTTGGAATCCCTGCTTGTGCAAGACATCTCTCACCCAAGAGAGACATGATCCTAACATTTTGGAAAAAAAAAAACTCTGTAAAGATAAACAAGTTGTCTAAATATAGAAAACATGGATAACCTGCAGCCTACAATGAGTTATAATTGGATTCAGACACTTTGTGAACACTCTTGGTGGCTAGTCTAAAAGGTAAGCAGAGGTGTTACCAAGTGTGACGATGTGAGGTAATGCCAGCTATGCCAAAGAGAGTAGGGCAGTGCATATGTAACATATGCCAAAATAGCTAGCTGGAGTTTTGTAAAGAATTTTTATGTCATTTGTATATCAAACTGATATGTACAGGTGCTTGTGTAAAAATGTATTTGTAAAGATGCTTGTGTTAAAAATGTATCAACAGTGGGCCCTGGTGGACAGAAAAGGAATACACATGTATGTCAGGCTGTATTGTGGTAACTGCTGAAATATATAGATGTTAACAGAGGATGCTGGTAGGGAAGAGGTTAAGCTCAGCCCAGCTTACTTTAAGAAAAATAGTTTGAGATAAAATGACTTGATTTAGGCCATAAAGATGCTATCTCAGAGGCCTGAATGCAGCCAGAGACACAATGTCTGGCCTAGGATCCTGCTCTTATTGTACTTAGTGGGGAACAAATTGCTACCCTGGGGTGCCAGAGAATGGCTGGTTAGTCTCTACAAGAAGGATTAAAGTATTGGAATTGTTTTACAGTCTCCAGATGTCTTAGCAAAGTTCTAGGTGTGTATTGTGACACATCTGTGGTAGGTTCTGGTTCAGCTTCTAGTCAGGCAGGTAGTGTGTGAGAACCACAGAGTCAGGTGACCAGATGTGATGTCATTCTATAACCAGTACTGAAATTATTTTTGATATCAGTGAGAGATGTGACAGTGACACTCAGTACTCTCTTTTGGGAACCTGACAACAAAGGCCACTCATCCACTTCATCTTGCCTTGGTTTAGTAACCAGGGAACAGTATTTCTTCAGTCAGTTAGGAAATATAGTGAGACTAGTTAAATATTGTTTTTCTGTATCTGTCTGAATCATTCCAGTTGTGTTGTTTTTATATTTCTTGTAAACTGAAACTCTGGTGTTTATTGTAAATATATATTCAGTATTTTTGTGTTTTCTGTTTTGTTATTTATTATTAAATATATCTATACCTTTCATTGTGGCTGGTCTTTTAGAAAATAGTTTAACCTTTGAGAGAATTGCATTTATGTGCCGGCAATGTGGGCTTTATGCTCCTAAAAGTCTTGCTGCTTGGCTTGCAAACATAACCATTTGTATAGTATTGATTTTACTAAGAGTAATTAGGTACCCTAATAAGAGTTTAAAAGTAGCTGGCTGGTGGTAGTGAATCTACCTTATAGTCTGAGCATGTGTGCCAGCCTTTCCCAGGTGTGTGTGTGTGTGTGTGTGTGTGTGTGTGTGTGTGTGTGTGTGAAAATCAAATCTTAAAGAGTATGTAGAAAGGAAAATATAACAAAGGAGGGTAGATTTTTGAAGAGATTTATAAAAATGCTTGGCATGGAAGATGTGAATTCAGTACTAGGAGTTTGGAGTGAATTTATATATTATTCACCGAGATACAAAAACTGGGCTAGGCTAGACAGATTTTATATCTCACAGGAACATGTGCATGTAATTGAAGGTCTTGAAATGCACCCCATAACTATTGCAGATGCATCAATAATAACTAAAATAAAAACTCATGAAATAAAAATGAGACACTGGCACTTTCCCACCTATTGGTTGAGAGGAGTGGAATTTAAGGAATGGGTTTTGGAATTAATTCAGAAGCTACTAGAAAAGATAGAATTTTCTTCTGTAAATATAGCTAGGGAGTGGGATAAAATTAAAGTGGAGCTTAAAACTAGGGTGGAAATAAAAGAAAGGGAGATATGGTTAAGAAGCAACAAAAATTATTTTGAGGGACTGACAAATGTTAAAGTATCGCAAAATAGGGGAAATGTCTCAGAACAAGAAAAGGAGCAGTTGCAGAATACTAAACAGAAAACAAGGGATTACCTCAATAATATGCACAAGTTTAGAAAGTCTGCTATTAAGCAACTGTTTTTTGATAATAATTCTAGAGCACAAAATCTTTTAGCACGACGACTCAGGCAACAGAAAGTGGAAAGGGCTGTCACCAAACTTAAGGAGCCTATAACAAGGAAGATAACAAGAGATCCTGTAGAAGTATTAGAAATATTTTGGAAATTTTATGAAAGTTTGTATAAAGCAAAGAAATATGGAAATCAAGAAATGGTACAAATGGAAATGTTTATGGAAGAATTAAATATGCAAATGTTAGATGTAGATGAGACTCAATTACTAACAGTTAGAATAGGAAGATATGAGATAAAGATGGCTATGTATAATCAATCTACAGGAAAGTCTCCCAGAATAGATGATATTGCTGTGGAAGTTAGGAGGGAAAAAAACTGATAAAGATCTGGAAAGTTTTGTTTAACAGTATTTTAAGAGGAGGAAAAGGACCAGCATCCTGGAAGAAGGCGGTGGTAATGGTAATACCTAAAGAGGGTAAAGATCCATCAGATCCAGCTTCATACAGGCCCATTTCAATACTAAATCATGATTAAAACATGTTTATGTCTATAATGGCTAAAAGAAAGGCAACAGTGATACCAAAATTGATAGATATGGATCACTGTGGTTTTGTGAAGGGGAGGCAAACATTTGACAATATTAACAGAACATTGATGATCCAGAGAGAAGCAGAATGTAAGAAAGTACCACTTTTATTGGTGGGTCTTGATGTAGAGAAAGCATTTGACAGAGTAGACTGGGACTTCATGAGCAGGGCAATGGAAACATTTGCTTTCCCTGATACAATTATAAGGTTGATTAGAAATATATATGAGGGATCAGAGGCAAAAATGAAAGTGGGTGGGGATCCTGTCTGATAATTTCTGCTCGAATAGAGGAACTAGGCAGGTTTGTCTGCTTTCCCCTTTGTTGTTTGCATTATAATTAGAACCACTGGCAAAGAAAATAAGCTTCTCAGAAATTCAAGGATGTAATTGGTATGGTAGTTAGGAAAAGTTGGCTGTATTTGCAGATGATATTATTTTCTATATGACAAAACCAGAAAGGGAAATTGCAGTGTTGTGGAACATTTTGAGACAGTTTCAAATCTTCTCAGGATACAAAATTAATTAAACTAAAACAAAGGCAATGGTGGTAAAGTATGTACCAACACACAAACTGGTCCAACAATATCCATATTTATAGGGAGATGATAAAATGAAGTATTTAGGAGTATGGATTAGAAATGACTTTGTTGTGGCAGCTAAGGATATATGGGAAGAGACTAAACAGAAGATAATACAAAAACGAGAAACTGGAAGCTTTGTTATATGGATATGGATACTAAGATACAAGCAGTTAAAATGATTTTAGTCCCTTTAGTATTATACACAGGCCAGATATATTTTTTATCAACCAGAGGAGAAGCTGTGGATAGCAATTTAAAAATGAGTTGAAGGATTTTATCTGGGAAGGGAAGGCAGCAAGGGTCAAGTGGGATAAGATGATTCTTCCAATAGAATAAGGCAGATTACCAATTTGAGGGGGTATTTTAGAGCAACACAGTTAAGGCTCTTATACATAGCACAAGCAGAAAAGTATAATTCAAAGTGGAAGGGAATGATGATGACACAGGGAGGAAGCTCAAGAAATAAGGAAAGACTGAGATTCTGGATGCCGACTCTTAAGGAGAACAACAAAAATCATACAGAGCATTATATTCATAAAATAGCAGGGAGTACTGTAAGAACTAAACCACCAAGAGAATGGAGAAAATAGATTTTGCTAATAGGGATGACTGTGGTTAGGGATTCAGACAATAGGCAAGAGGGGCTGGAATTTATTGGAGAAAACTGGCAAAGGAACCAAGGTACTGGGAGCAAATAATTAGAAACGGAAAGATAATAGAATGGGAAGAGGCCAAGAATTTATTTAGACTGCAGGTTAGAGATTGCGCTCCCTATCAAGGACTGATATCAGAGTATAGGCAAAGAGAAAGAAATAGGGGGCTCCTGAATAAAAGACCAGCACTGGTAGAGTTTTTAATAGAAAATAGAAGAGAAGCTGCTGTTTAAAAAGGAATAATTATTAAAGCATACACAATTTGCATGATAATTATAAGAATCAATCAGAGGATCTTAGAAAGGATTAGGAAGAGAGACTGGATAAGCAATTCACAAAGAGACAATGGGGGGATATATGTATATCTCCCAAATATGCAACAAAGTCTAGAAGATTTAGGATCTTTGTCTGTAAGAGTTTACATAGGTATTTTTATACCTCAAGTAGACTGCAAAGACTTATTTCTCAGGTGGATAGCAAATGCTGGAAGTGTGATGGGCAAGAAAGAGGTGTCTGGGAACATATTTTTGGGAGTGTAATGAGCTGGCACACTTAGGGATTCCCTGCAGACCACTCTGTCAGAGATGCTGGGTGAGCAGATTGGATTGACTAGGGAGTTGATTTTTTTGAGCTATGATACAGAATCGGAATTGCCCAGACATAGTAAGGCCTTGCTGAGTCTAATTATGGTGGCTGACAAAAAATAGTTACTAGAAAATGGAAATCAAATTATTGACCAACTTTACTAGAAATAGTGAATATAGTAACAGAGAGAAAAGAACTGAAATTGGGATCTTTAGAAAAGGGAAGGAGCAAAATACATAAGAAAATATGGGAATTGTGGGAACAATATATGCAGAGAAGGAACAAGGTTTAAGTGGCAGGATTTGAATGAGCCAGATAATGCTTAACTGACAATGACTGGATAGATTATAAGAGATGTATAATGTTTATAACTACAGTTGTTTCAATGGTGTCTGTGATGTATAATATTTGCAACTAAAGTGGTGTCATGTTGTTTGTTTTTCATTTATATAAATGTAAGATTGCCTATGTCATATGTGAAAATTTAATAAAGATGATTTGCTGAAAAAAACAAATCTTAAAGAATATGTGTGTGTGTGTGTGTGTGTGTGTGTGTGTGTGTGTGTGTGTGTGTGTGTGTGTGTGTGTGTGTGTGTGTCAGCTGTTTGGAACAATAACACAGAACACTGGTTTCTGCAGAGAGAAAGGTGAAGTCTTATTTGGGGCCTGGAGAGGAAACCCCAGCCCAAGGACTGAGTGTGCTCCCTGTGTGCTCTTAAGGGAAATTGTGCTTGGTGCAGAGAGCTGCATCTGAAGTTACTGTGTCTATCTATTTTTGTTCCAAGTGAATATCTCTCATCAATGTCATTGGTGAGGATTGAGGCTGCTTGATTATTGGCCCAGAGGAGGAACGTCATACCAGGAAACATGAAAGAGGAAGAAGAGGCAACAGGTTTTGAAGTGACATCATTCTGAATTTGGGCACTATCACAGAACAGGTCTCTAAGCATTTTCTTTTTTTGGCACTAAGAACATCTTGAGTAAAACTCCTTTCACACCTGTGAAGGAGGAAAGGAGGAACTAGTTCTATCACTCATTGGGATAGCATGTGATGAAGAACAGGAGGAAACAAAAGATTCTGGTGTGAAGGATGAGGAATGACCTCCTGGAAAGGAAGAATTTCATCCCACTGTCATCTGTAACCTTGTTGAATGATTTTCAGAATTCATATGTTTGAAACAATCTGTTGCTAAAGAGAAAAATGGAGATTCAGGCTGTCTGGAAGAGAGTAGGGGCCAGGGTGGGAGAGGATCACAAGGTCTCTTGAATAGTTATTCAGACTTGTTTGACTGTCCTTGGTTTTGGGAGGTTTAAAGCTTCTTTTCCTTACCACTTCTTCTTAAACATCTGTTTATCTGAATTATATTGAGACTGTTTATTCTGTTTTTTGCCAAAACTGGATGAAGAGAAAGAAAACCCCTTGGCTGTATTGTGGTAACTGCTGATTCCTTGGATCAGAAGGGGGCCAAATGCTAAATCTCTATCTAAGGGAGAACTTAAAATCTCATTTTTAAATCATCTGTGAGCCCTGGAAGAAGTATCAACAGAATCATACACATACTCCAAACGATGAGTAGTGACCTGGGCAATATAAGAAACTAAGTTATTTAAAGCAGTTTTTCTTCACAAAAAGAAACTGTAGAAAAAAAAACATTCCTCATATGTTTACAATATGTCAGAACAAACTTTAATATATGAGTCTGCAAATTTAAAATTCTGAAAATCAACAATGTAGAAGTATACACTTTTTCCTATATCTATCAATACAATAAAGTCCCCAACCTTATTAGAAAGAATAGGATTGGAATTAACTGCTTTTTTTCACACTGAGAGTTGTACTTTCTGTTTGTGAGTGCTTTATTTGTGCTTTTCTGTGCATGTTCTGGGATTTTTCTGTGGTCAAGTCAAGTAGCATAGTCTGGGTACAGGTTTGCTGCATTCAGGCCTGCTTGTTTTGCTTGCTGAGTTTCCTGGCAGCCATCTTGTGCTGGTAGGGGCTTGCCTTCTCTGTTAGTGAGAGCAACAGGGATGCCTGACTTTCTCTAGCATGACTGATTGGTTGAAAGCGCAGGGGCTAGCAGGATTGGGTTGTAATCTGAGCTTCTATAGCCTTCCATCCTTTCTGGTATTTAAACTCTGCATTTACAGGGGGCTGTGGTTATGTTTACTAGGCTGAGGAGTTGTGATTCATCACTGTGACATAACAGAAATTCTCTGAGGCTCCAAGAGCAGAGTGTTATTTATTTTACATTCATTTAATTGAATTGCACTTCCTAATGCTTATAGTTGTGCTATACAGCTAACCTACTACATTTTGCACTGTTATAATGCATTTTTTTTACAGTTTCACTGAATTCTTGTACTGTTTTATACTGTTTTAACTGTATTTTCATTGATAAGTAGTTTCATTATTGTAACTGCATTTTTACTTAATTACTTACCTGTAAACTGCTTTTTTCACACTGAGAGTTGTATATTCTGTTTATGAGTGCTCTATGTATGCTTTTCTGTGCATTTTCTGGGAGTTTCCTGTGTTCTAGTCAAGTAGCATAGTCTGGATACAGGTTTGCTGCATCCAGACCTGGTTGTTTTGCTTGCTAAGTTTCCTGACAGCCATCTTGTGCTGGTAGGGGGCTGCCTTCTTGATTAGTGAGAGTAACAGGGCTGCCTCACCTTCTCTAGCATGAGTGATTGGTTGAAGTGCAGGGACTAGCAGGATTGGGTAGTAATCTGAGATTATAGATTCTTCCATCTTTTTTGGTATTTAAACCCTGTGTTTGAGCAGGTTTAAATACCAGAAAAAATTCTGATTTAACACATTGCAAGGTATTCCAGCTTCAAATTTTCCCTTACTAGCACTCTCTCAGTCCTGAGGTAGTGAAGCTTCTTTACAGCCTCAATACAGACACAAGCTACTAGTACCCATCTCAGATCTTTCCACATTCACCCCCCCCCTTAGCTCATCCCCCTCACTGATTCTGATAAATATGGGCAGACAGTTTCCTACAGTTTCTCTTTCCAATCTGGTTGATATGACCATCCTGAGACAGCATAGCAACTGTTTCATTTACATGGACAGCCCTCTCTTACTATCACCTAGGAACACAATTTGTCAGAGATGCAATTACATTAAAAACCTGTAGTCTATGCTCTCTCCCTTACAAGCCAGTATACCTGGCACTGAGAAGGTTGTCTGCACAAACACCACACTTCAAACATCACCCACACCAACACAGCATACACCCACATATGTGGAGGTTCTTAACAAAAGCATACCTAAGCAAAAGAGACCTCTGAGACAAAAACACACACAAACTCCACAGCCTACCACACCACACACCACACATAGTCCACACACCTGTGTCTCACAGCCATCAAGACTTAACCATAAACCCAATATATTAATCATAGGAGACTCCATTGTGAGACACACAGATGTGCCCCTCACCAGGCTGGATAAGGAGAAAGTCACGGTAAGTTGTTTGTCAGGTGCCAGAATCTACCGTGTCATCTATGCACTCAAGTCCCTCAACAAGTACTGCTATGACTCTGTCATAGTACATGTTGGCGTGAATGACTTGGGATGTGCCTCTCTGGACTATATGAAGAGAGACATGATTGAACTCACCGAATATGTGTTCCAGGCAGGTATGTCACTAGCCTTAAGCAGCATTCTACCATCACCCAGAATGATGTCTCAATACAAACAAAAAATGACTTTAATAATTGGCTTAGTTTCTGGTGTCATTCTAAGTTGATCCAGTAACTGTCGGCCTGGGAAGCCATGATTGACATAGCATGATGCTTTGCCAGAGATGGTCTGCATCTGTCTCCCTTGGTCTTCAGGCTCCTGGCAAAGGCTCTTGGACCCATAGTGCCTTTTTAGGCAATGTCCTGAGGTCAAAACTGCCAACATGACAATCTCATTTAAATGCAATTTAAAGGTCATCCTGCTGAACGCTAGGAATCTTAACATGAAACTGCATTCATTGCAAGCATTCTTAACCCCAGAAGATGCTGACATTTGTGCAGTCATAGAAACCTGGTTCAAAGCTGCAGAGAGCACCGCAGCCTTACCTGGTTACTCATCCTATCATACTTACAGAGCCTAAACTGAGGACAGCAAAGTCAGAGGAAATGGTGTTTCAATATATATTAAAGATATACACACCTCCAAATTGGTCAAACAGTATGACGCACAAGAGATGCTCCAGGTGCAGTTAACAGTTGACAAGGCCCCTGTTCAAATCATAGTTAGCTACAGGTTCCCAACATTGACTCAGGATGTCCACACCACCTATCTGGACCTCCTTGAATCTATTACGATTCAACCCTATACCCTAATCCTGAGTGATGTTAACTACCCAGCCATTGATTGGAAGAACTACTTGAGCCAGAACACAAATGCTGAAAGATTGCTTGACTTCGTTAATATGAGTGCCTTGGACCAGCTGGTTGACATCCCCACAAGAGGTGACAACATCTTGGACTTGGTACTTACCAACATTGGAAATCACTGCAGCATTTCCGCAGTGTCATCATCCCTGGTAAGATCAGACCACAAAGCGGTCACCTTTGAAGTCACCATCTCCCCTGACCCCCCCAGCTAGAGTTAAACAAAAAAAATCTCCAAAACTGATTACAACCTCTTGAGGAAAGATCTGAACAGCTTCACAGTCCCCTCCCAACAGTACGAACTGGCACTAATGTCCAAACCTACACCAAAGTACTACAAAACCATTTATATAAATGCACTGATTTAGCAATACCTGACAGGACAAAATCCTACTCCTCAAGGAAGAGTAAACCTGTCTGGTGGACATCAGCTATAAATAAATGCTACAACAAAAGGAAAAATTGCTGTCCAGGACCAAGAAGGAACAGGTGCCAAATTGGAAGCAATCTCTCCTTGGCCTAAACAGGCAAATAAGGGTATCAGTGAAGTCCTTCAAAGCTAACTTCAGGTCCAAATTGGCCACATCTACTAAAGATGATCATAAAGCCTTCTTCAGATATATCCATGATCTAAGGGGAACCACCCAAATCTTCTCAGAACTGATGGTCAAGGACACCCTGTACACAAAAGCCATGGATATAGCCAACCTGTTGGCAGACAGGTTCAGTGAAAACTTTGCCCCTCTGTTCTCCCCATCAGTAATCCAGGATATCCGCAGTACCTGCCCCCCATCCCTTATCTCTAGGGAACAAGTCATTACCTCCCTCTCTAAGGCTAAAAACACAGCTTCCATGAGACCTGATATCATCTCAGACTGCATCCTGCATCAACTCAGGCAGGAACTCGCAGCACCATCAGACACCATATTCATCCTAAGCCTGAGTACTGGTTTTGTCCCAGCAGAGTAGAGGACAGCCATTATCATCCCTCTGCACAAAGGTGGAGCATCCACTGATCTAGGCAATTATAGACACATCAGCCTAACTAGCCTGATTTGCAAGGCCATGGAATGCATTATCATGGATCACATTAACAAGGACATTGGCAACCTCCAAACATTTAATCCCACACAGTTTGGTTTTGTCAAGGGGAGATCATGCCTGTTAAATTTTTTAGACTTCTTTGAGTCAGTCACCAAAGCTATGGATAAGGGGAAGATGGTGCACACTGCCTACACTGACCTGGCCAAGGCTTTTGACACTATTCCCCACTTGAGCATCATCGATAAACTATCCCAGCTTGGTGTAAATTTGTATGTGACCAGATGGGTATCTAACTGGCTCACTGACAGAACTCAACAGTCAAAATAGGAGAAGCTAACTCAAGTAGTAGACTCATAATGAGTGGCATACCCTAGGGGTCAGTCTTGGGGGCTCCTGCTGTTTGGGATATATTTTCTGAGGTGCAAGCCAAAACCAGAGGTCTATGGCTGACCAGGTTTGCAGATGACTGCAAGCTGGGCACTGTTATCAACTCCTCTAGTGATGTAGACATAGTACAAGAGGGTCTTACCTAGACAAATGCCAGAAACACTGCCTCATACTAAATGCCAAAAAATGTATCATCATCCCCTTTGGGGAGAGTGATGTCTCCACAAATTATGACATTAATAACAATGTCCTAAGCATGCAATCAGTTGTGAGGGACCTGGGCCTTTCTACATGGCACACCTCATTAGTAAGGGTATTTCTTCCAGGAACAAGGAAGTCATAACTTGCCTGTGTTCCTCCCTTATCAGGCCCATCATCGAGTATAACACCGCTTTGGGCATATACCTCATGAAGCACATGCAGCAGCTGGAGTGACCACAGAGGTTCCTGACCAGGAGAATACAGGGCTTCAAAAATCTATCCTGCATGGATAGGCTAACAGCCCAGTCCCTCTACTCCATCTTATACAGACTCCTCAGAGGTGATCTATGTCTGGCATAAAGATCAATCCCTGACTCTACCTTGATGAAATTTCTGCATATTCATAAGCCAGACTCCAGTTGCGTGACCCGCACATGAAACTTCAACTTGATCTGTGACAGCAATAGGACTTGCTGGTGGGACAGATTTGTCAACCAGAGACTCCCCCATCTGTGGAATAGACTCCCTCTCCACATCAGCATGATGCACAGGAGACACTCCAGGTGCAGTTAACCATTGGCAAGACCCCTATTCAAATCATAGCTAGATACTGGCCTCCAAATCTGACTCAAGATGTCCATTCCACCTATTTGGACCTGTTTGAATCTATCAAGATCCAACCCTTTACCCTTATCCTGGGTGACTTTAACTTCCCAAACATAGACTGGAAGAACTACTCATGCCAGAGTACAAATGCCCAGAGATTCCTTTATTTTGTCAGTGCAAATGCCTTGAAACAGCTAGTTGATACCCCCACAAGAGATGATAATATCTTCGACTTGGTATTAACCAACATGAGTAACCAATGCAGCATCCCTATACTATCATCCTCCCTGGTAAGATCCAACCACAAAGCGGTCACTTTTGAAGTCACCATCTCCCCCAAACCCCTCTAGCTAGGATCAGACATAAAAACTTCTCCAAAGCTGATTACACCCTCCTGAGGGATGGTATAAACAGCTTCACAGTCCCCTCCCCCTCTGTAAGAACTGGCACCAATATCCAAAACTACATCAAAGCACTATATAAGCATTTATATAGATGCATGGAGTCAGGAATACCCAACAGGGCTATATCATCCTCCGCAAGGAAGAGTAAACCTGTCTGGTGGATATCTGCAATAAATAAACTCTATAACAAAAAAAAAAAAATGCTGTCCAAGACCAAGAAGGAGCAGGTGCCCAAATGGAAGCAATATCTCCTTAGCCTGAATAAGCAAATAAGAGCACTAGTGAAATCTTTCAAAGCAAACTTCAAGTCCAAATTGGCCACATCTGCTAGAGACAATCATAAGGCCTTCTTCACATATGTCCACAAACTCTAAGGATGTACCCAAATCTTTTCAGAACTGGTGGTCAAGGACACCACGTATACAAATGTCGTAGATATAGCAAACTTGCTGGCTGACAAATTCAGTGAAAACTTTACCCCTCTGTTCCCCCCATCAGTAAATCAGGCCATCCCCAGTACCTACCCCCCTTCCCGTTATATCTAGGGAACAGGTCATCACTGCTCTCTCAAAGGCAAAAAATACGGCCTGCATGGGACCCGTTAAGATCCCAGGCTGTATCCTATGTGAACTCAGGCACGAATTTGCAATACCATTAGGCATCATATTCAACCAAAGCCTGAGTACTGGCTTCATCCCAGCTGAGTGGAGGAAAGCCACTGTCATCCCTTTACACAAAGGTGGAGCATCCACCGATTTGGGAAATTATAGACTCATCAGCCTAACTAGCCTGATCTGCAAGGCCATGAAACAGATTATCATGGACCTATGGAAATGCATGCACTTTTGCAAGAGCAGTGAGTGGACACTGACATCACAGAAACATAAAGTAGAGAGAATGTGGAATGGGATATGGAGAAGCCAGTGTATAGCTTGTTTAGGAATGACAGAGGTAAAATGATGATGCATGTAAGACAGGACATCGAATCTGAAACTAGAGAGAGAATGAAGAATAACACCTAGTGAAGGAGGTGAGGAAAAAAGTCAAAGCCCCTTACGGTAAGTGCCTGGACCCTTACGGTAAGTGCCTTGCCCCTGAAGGTAAGTGCCTTGCCCCTGACGGTAAGTGCCTTGCCCCTTACGGTAAGTGCCTTGCCCCTTACGGTAAGTGCCTTGTAGTTAACGTAGTGTAAAGAGGGAGAGTGCTGGGATTTGACAGTGTATCAGCCCCCATCTTTGGACAAATCATGGGAGGAGGAAGATAGACTTGGGAAGAGAGCAAAATAGTAGGATAAAAGGAATAGGAAAATTATACTTATGGGAGAACTGCATTTGCCAGGAGAAGTTTGGGATAGGTTCATAGGTTCATAGGTAGGTACTAGGCTATCTGCCCAACAGCATTGATAAACCTAGCCAGAATGTGTTGGCTTTCGCCACCCCCTTAGAT
The DNA here is from genome assembly GCF_019279795.1 of Protopterus annectens. Lineage (NCBI taxonomy): Eukaryota > Metazoa > Chordata > Ceratodontiformes > Protopteridae > Protopterus > Protopterus annectens. The sequence continues at coordinate 847,167,066 of NC_056747.1, forward strand.
TAGCTCCCTGTGCCTCTGTCCATCAGAGCCACCAAAGTGATCCCCAGGGTAAACTTTCTGTTTCCCATCCACTCGTCAAGGTTTCTCTTGAAGAGTGCTAGTGAGGAGCTCTGCCTAAGGTAGATTGGAATCTTGTTCCAAAGCATGGGAAGTCTCTGGGACAGGAATCTATCCCTCCAGCACATCCTATTTATTGTTGTGGTGAGCTTTAGATCCCTAGAGTGTGTGGCTCGAGGGGATAAGGTTTTCTTTAGGTGGAGCATGTCCATCAATTCTGGGTTGGACATGGCCTTATATGTCAGGCAGAGATCACCTCTGAGCAGGCGGTATGCAACCGAGTACAGCTGGAGTTTCTTCAGTCGGGTTGCATAGGGCATCTGTTTGAGGCCAGTGATCCTCTTGGTGAGGTACTTCTGTGGTCTTTCCAGCTGTTGCAGGTGACTTGTAAGGTACATCCCAAATGGGGCATTGTACTCTATGATGGGTCTGATGAGTGATGAATAGAGGGACACAATGACCTCTTTTGATCTGGATGCAAACCCTTTTGTGATTAGGTGGGCCACATAGAAGAATTTTCTAACCACTTTGGCAATGTGATTATCAAAGGAGAGATTACTATCTACTTGGGTCCCCAGATCCCTTATTATGTTTTCCGTATTTAGGGGACTACTACATATGTGGTAGTTTGTGGGCACTTTGTTATTTCCAAAGGGAATAACTATGCACTTTTTGGCATTTAGCTTGAGGCCATGATTTTGACACCAGGTATCCGTCTCAGTGAGACCCTTTTGGAGGATGCCTGTGTCAGCCGGTGAGTCAATTATAGCCCCTAGTTTGCATTTGTCTGCGAACTTGATCAGCCATAGTCCTCCTGTGTTTGTCTGTACCTCTGAGAAGTATATGCCGAATAGAAGGGGTCTTAGGACTGAGCCTTGGGGAATGCCACTTGTAACTGGTTTAGAGTCAGACCTAACTCCCGCAACTCTCACCATGTGGGTTCTGTCCATGAGCCAATTGGCAACCCATCTTGTGACATAGGGGTTTATGTTCAAGCTGGTGAGCTTAGCTATAATACCAGAATGGGGAATGGTGTTGAAGGCCTTTGCAAAGTCTAGGTAGGCTGTGTGTACCACCTTTCCCTCGTCTATAGCCTTGGTAACTGTCTCAAAGAAGTCCACCAGGTTTAGGAGGCATGATCTGCCCTTAACAAAGCTGAACTTGGAAGGGTCCAGTGTTTGGATGTTCCCAATGTCTCTGTTAATGAGTTCCATGATGATGCGCTCCATAGTCTTGCAGACCAAGCTAGTCAGGCTTATAGGGCGATAGTTTCCATTGTCTGTTGTGGCTCCACCTTTGTGGAGTGCAATAACTGTCGCTATGCACCACTCTATGGGTATGTAACCTGTGGAGAGGCTGAGTTTGAACAGTGTGTTTAAGTGAGGGGTTAATTCGTCTTTGAGCTCATGTAGGGTGCAGCCTGGGACACCGTCCGGTCTCATTGATGCTGTGTTTTTTGCTTTGGAGAGGGCTATTTTAACCTGTCTGTGATTTCAGGGGCTCTACATTCTTCTGGTATGGTTATGGGCCCTTTTGGGGGTGAGGGGGGTGATGTTTGTGTTGAACCTGTCTGCCAGGATGTTGGCAATATCTGTTGGTTCAGTGTATTTTGTGCCATTCTGCAGTAACTCTGAGCAGATCTGAGCATTGCCACTTAGATTTTTGACATAGCTAAAGAATGTCTTGTGGTTATCTTTGGAGTCCTTGGCAAGTTTTCTTTCAAAGCTCGCCTTGGACGATTTTATGAGGGATTATAGTTTCTTGCTGATATTGATCAGGGATGTCTTCCCTTCTTGGGATTTTACTAATTTCCTCCTTCTATTGTATAGCTTGTTTATGGCAGGGGTCCACCAGACTGATTTCCTTTTCTTGGAGGAGTGAGTATTGGTTTTGCTTGGGATAGCATGAACCATGCATTCTTGTAGGTGCCCGTAGAATGTATTAGTAAAGGATTTTGCAGCTTGGACAGCATTATCCTTTAGCATGGGGCTTTGAAACTTTCCATCTCTGTCTTAAGTAACGTGAAGTTTGCTTTTGAAAAGTTTTTCACGGTGGTTTCCTTGTCCGGGGGTGGGGGCGGAATGTGGATATCCAAAGCAATTTGTTTATGGTCAGATCTAACCAGCGAGGGGTTGACCTCTGGTGTGGAACACTGGTCGCTCATGTTGGTGATGACCAGGTCCAATATGTTGTCACCTCTGGCGAGAGTGTTGACCAGTTGTTCCAGGGCATTTCAGTTTATAAATTCTAAGAAATGTTGGGCAAGGGAGTTAACACTTGAGTAGTACTCCCAGTTAATGTTTGGGTAGTTGAAATCACCCAATATTAGGGTGTTTGGTAGGACCTTTATGTTACCCAGTGTTTCAAGAAATGCAGAATGGGGGTCCTGGGACATGGTGGGTGATCTGTAGCAAGCTACAATTTGAATTGCAGTTTTGCCCATTGTTAGTTGCACGTGGATAGTCTCTGAAGCATTGTGCTGTGCCACTAACCTGGAAGTGTGGGTATCCTTGATGAATATGGATAATCCCCCACCTTTTGTATTTCGGTCCGGGTTCTGTGGCCGAAATGTATGGTATGAGTTGTAGCCTGGTGGTGCTGGGGTGCTCTATGGAGCCTTAAACCAGGTTTCTGTTACTGCACATATATCGATTTTCTCCATACTGAGGAGTGCCTCGAGTGCGTGCATTTTGAGGTTTAGACTTCTGGCATTGAGTAGTATTACCCTCAGATTTTTGTTACTTGTGCTATCTATGGTGGTGGGTTTGTCTGTTGAGCCTTGCCCAAAAAAGGCAATATGGGGGTTGCAAGAGCCTTGGCCAGTATTCAAAAGCCGAAGGGTGACAGGTGCAAGCCATCTCTATCGAAGCAGCGTGGCTTGTTGAGCATGACATCCCAGGCAGACAGACACTGGATCCCCTTTGAATGACACCAGAAACTTAGCCAATTGTTGAAATTGATAATTTTTTCTTTATACAATGGTATCATTCTTGGTGAGGGCAGGATGTTACTCAGGGTCAGGGTCATACCGGCCTGGGCTACATGATCAGAGAGCTCTTCCATATCTCTTTTCATGTAGCCCAGGGAGGTACGGCTCAGGTCATTCACACCAACATGGACAATGACAGAGTCATATTTGTACTTGTTCTGGAGTGACCTGAGTGCTTGTGTTATGTGGCAGATCCTGGCACCCGGCAGGCAGCTAACAGTAACCTTCTCCTTATTCAGCCTAGTGAGTGGGGCATCAGTGTGCCTGACTATAGAGTCACCTATTACTAGTATGTTGGGTATGTTATTTTACCTTGAGGGCTGTGATTGCATGGCACACTGGTTTTGTGAAGTATGTGTTTCATGGTTTGTGTTGGGGGGTGGAGATTACTTGGATGTCTGCTTTGGAGGGCTCTGTTGCTTTTGCAGATTTTTATTTAGAGCCTCTGAGTATGTTTTTGTGTATTTACATGTGTTTTTTACCAGTGTTGGTTTAATGGGTCTATGTGAGACTGGTGGTGTGATGCAAGTATTTCCCTTCTCCTCTTGACTGCTGATCCAGTTTTAGGTTGAGAGAGCTTAGCCTCCAGTTTGGCTGTATAATTGCATCTCTCGCTCTCGCATGTATTAGTGTTTGGTGGTAGGAGGAGAGGGTTGTCTGTGTACATGAGGCAGTTGTTACATTGCCCCAAAATGCCCAGACTGGAGAGTACACCTGAAACTGCCCTTTGGACATGCCTGGATAGGTAAAGTGTTTTACTGAATGGCTTTTAAGGTCGAATAGAGAGCCTTGTCCTTCTGTAGTGCTAGGGTTTATAAATGCTTGCTATGAGTTTTGAGCAAGTGCCGGGCTGTGAAATGAATGGCTTGAGTGATTAAGTTGAAAGTTTGTCTAGTTCCAAGGGAAAAATTGAAGAGGAGACTTTGTGGAGCCAGGAATAGTTATACCCTAGCTAATCGGCACGCAAAACTGGGCAAATGCATTTTTTATAACAGGGAAATGAAAGAGATAGATCTTAGCCCAAAATGGCCAATAAACTACTACTTTCTGACCTGAAACCAGTCCTCCAGGGATAGATAGGCTGCTCAAAGCTCCCCTCTCTGACAGGCGAACAAAGAAACTTCCTTCTATCCGAGTATGTCCCACATTCCAGGTGGGAAGGGATCATGAAGCTGCTTGAGGTTCCTGTAGCTGGCACAGGATTGTAATGAAAAGGACAGAATTCTGCATGCAGTCCTATCTGGTGCAGAGTGGCTCAAAGATGTCTAGGTGAAGGCACCATTAGCCACTGGTGTAGAGTGGGCCAAATATATCTAGGTGAAGGCACCATTAGCCACTGGTGCAGAGTGGGTCAAAGATGTCTAGGTGAAGGCACCATTAGCCACTGGTGCAGAGTGGGTCAAAGACGTCTAGGTGAAGGCACCATTAGCCAGCACTGAACAAGACGTGTGTTTACTGTGGGTGGAAGGTTAACACACCAAAGTGAATGACACTGTTATGGAACTTCAGGGAAAGGATAAATGCTGAGCCTGAGGAGTTGATGATAGATGAATGAAGTGACTGGGGAGAAAATTTGGGGGGTATATGTACAATGGAGTTGGTAAGGGGTGGAGTACTCAGGACTGTGGGCACGAGTGTGTGTGTGTGTGTGTGTGTGTGTGTGTGTGTGTGTGTGTGTGTGTGTGTGTGTGTGTGTGTGTGTGTGTGTGTGTGTGTGTGTGTGTGTGTGTGTGTGTGTGTGTGTGTGTGTGTGTATGTGTAAAAGGCAAACATTTAAAAAAATGAGTAGCCTAATTTGGTTACATAGGAATGTGAAGCTAGTCTTTAGGCCTAATGGGAGGACATATACGAGGTGGAGAGGAGGACAGGGAGGTAGAAGTGGCCCAGTAAAAAGAGCCAAGCAGAAATGCCATAAAGAAAATGAGAATATCAATGGGACAGATTGAAAAGGAGATGGCAGAAGGGATTGAAAAAGGGAATAGCATCATTTCGATGTACACTGAAGAAAATAAGAAAGGAGAACGAGAGAGATAGAGAGTAGCAGATATGAACAGGCTGGGATTTTACAGAAGATAGGAGCAAACAGATGTACTGAGTTAAAACTTCACCTTGGCCTTCTCTCAGGAAGCGAAGGACACAATGTACTGATTGCAAGGGAGCTTGAGCAGAGATGGATGAGCAGTGAACAGACACTAGGATAAAGAGGGAAGAGGTACAAAGAGAACTGATTACATTTTGGGAGGACAAAGCACATCAACCAGATGTGCAGCTTCCAAGGATCTATACATCCATTGGTAGTTGCTAGGCATGTTGTCCATGAGACCATCTTAGAGCCTAGCCTAGTTTCTGAAATGCCACAGAGCACTGTTTGTTTAACTGACTTACTCAGTATCACACAGCAGACAATGCCAGAACCAGGTCCTCAAGAATCTAACTTGTGTGCTGGCAGATTCCCTGTTGGAGATCTTCAAAAGATCACAGACCACTGGAGGAGTACCTGAGGATTGCATGACAGCAAGAGTGGTGGTGGTTATTGTTAATCAGTTGTTTAGGTGAGTCCAAGTCTTTTTGATCTTAAGGACTTCCGCACACAAGGCCTGTCTTTCAGCTACTGTTTCATTATGTTCTTACAAATTAATATTTATTAACTCAGTAATACCGTCTGTCCATCCTTGCCTCTGCCGCTCCCTTTTTCTTGTGTCTTCAAACATTCTCGGTATCAGTACCTTCTCTACTGAAGTCTGCCATCGCATTTTATGGACAAATGACTGAAGTTTTAGCTTTACTATCAGACCTTCCAACGAACAATTTGAGTTTATCTCCTTATGCATTGACTGATAAAATGTTTCATTTCATGGATTTCCCCAATTTATTTCTCAGACATCACAGTTCAAAAGCATCAGCTTTCTAATGCACAGTCTTATTTATAATCCAATTTTCACAACCATATGTTATTGCTGAAAAAATGTGGACCTTTGTTGACAATAAGACTTTGATATTTAAAAATCTTATCCAGATTTCCAATAGCTTTTCTTCTAAGATGCATTTGTCTTAATTTCATGGATGCAATCACCATCTACAGAGATATTTGAGCCTAGAAAAATAAAATCTGTCACTGCCTCCACTTTTTCCATATCTATTTGGAAGGAATTGACCAGGTAAGATTACATAATTTTGTTTATTTTTTAATATTGAGCAGCAAGCCAACTTTTGTACTTTCTACCTTCAGCCTCAATCGATATGATCATCAACTCTTCCTCAGTTTCAGCAATCACATTAGTATATTTTAGTATAATCTGCAGTAATACGGGAGTGTGAAAAGTTTGAAGAATTGTACCCAACTATCCAAATAGCAGTGCAAATATGAAAAAGAGAGAGAGAGAGCATAGTCTGTTGTTTTCTTAGAGGACTATATTCTCCAGGGCAACAATCAATATGGATTCATTGCTAAAACGATTCCTGAAAGGTCAATCCTGATCCAGTTTTTTTCACTGGGTTACAAGAGAATTTGACAGAAAAGTAATGAAGACATTAATAACCTAAGACTTCAGCAAATCCTCTGACTTAATCTTGCACAGGTGGTGGCTACAATTGCTGTGAGAGTTAGGGTAGGATCGACACTTTAGAAGCTGGACTACTGTATGATTGATCACATCAGTGCAGGTTTTCAATACCTACAGCATATTCAGGCCCGCTATACTAGGTGACTGCACTGAAGGCAGAGGTGTCTCTGTATTTGTAAAACATAATTTCACCTTCAGGCTTGTTAGACAGGGCAATGACCTGGAACACCTCACGTCCAACTTACCATTAACAAAACCCCTTTTCACTCACATCATAGCTAACTATAGAACCCCTCTCCCCATGTCTCCTTGGCCCATACCCCTTACCTGACTAGTATGGAGTCCATATGCTTTAGGCCAGACACTATTCTCCTATGGGATTTCATTTACCCCTCCATCAACTAGATTTCTTTTACATCCCCTAACATGCATGTCCAGAGATTTCTGAATTTCATACATATGAACTCTTGACCAAACATGTATGCCCAGAGATTTCTGGACTTCATAAATACGAACTCTCTGGACCAGTTAATTTGCATCTCAGCTAGGAGAGACAAAATCCTGGAGTTGGTCCTCGCCAATATGGAACAGCTGTTTTCCAGCAGATGTAACTTCCTTCCAACTCAAATTGGACCACAAAACAGTCACATTCACCATAAAACTGAAGCCGTAAGCATATTTATATATCTCAGTATTCAGAGATTATGCAGAGGGTTGTTGTTGTGTCTTTCAGCTTTTCCCAGTTAGGGGTCGCCACAGCGGAACTCTGGTCCGCTAATGATTGGCAGTAGATTTTTACATGCTGAGTTGCCGGCCCTGACGCACAACCTTCAGTGAAGGTACACCCATTCACGCATGTCTCCACACAGAAGACGCTCTAGCTGAGAATCAAACAGGACAACGACTTACTGTGAGGTGACAACGCTACCACAGCACCACCACTGCAGCGTAATCTACTAAAAATGAGTTATGACTTGGTTAAATTCATCATTCCCCTCCAATCTGATGATCCTCTGTGTATACAGAATCCATTACCACCAGATTGTATGCACATGTAAATGGACATAGAGATGCATCCATCCTTCTCTGAAGTAAATACAATAACAAATTTAAAAATAAACCCATATGGTGGAACTCAAATATAAAAAGACACTCCAAATAAAAAAAAATCTTTGCAGGCAATTATAAATGTAACTCTCAAGAGGTCAAGCACTTACTAAGCTTAACAAGGAATTCCATTCCCTGATCAAATCAACCAAAGCTATATATGAGGTAATGATAGCCACACAGGCAAAAGACAACCATAAAGCCTTCTTTAACTATGTTAGAAACCTCAGAGACAGTGCGTGGCACCACTAGAAGATAATAGTAAGTGACATCACATATTAAGACATTGAGGACATAGTCAGTCTTCTAGTGGATACATTTAGCTGAATTTAGCTCTACCCCCCCTACATTCTCAGATCATATACCCATACCTATACCACCTTCAAACCTTCCAAGAACAAACATTCAAAGCACTTTCCATGGCCAAGAACATGGGGCTGGATAACATACTAGGTTAACTACTGATGAGCCTCAAACAGGACCTGTCAAACCTCCATACAGAGGTTACTCCATATCAGCCTCTGAACAGGCTTTATGCCAGACAAATGGAAGATGGCACCCCTGCACAAAGGTTGGGTGTCAACAGAACCAGGTTATTACAGACCCATAATTCTGACCAGCATCATCTGTAAGGCTATAGACAAGATCATTATGGAATTATTAAATAAGGACATAGCTAACCTAAAAACTCTTGACTCAGACCAGTGCAATTTTGTCCATGACAGATCATAAGTTGATAAGCTCATAGGTATGTACTAGGCTAATGACCACCGGGACCTTTATAATTTTAGCCGCATAACCTAACCCCAATTATGCTCCCATGTAACATGGCATCTGATTGGAGGGGTAGGTTAGTTAGGATGTTCCTAAAGGTTTAGTGGGGGGTTGTTAGTTAGAGAATATTTACTGTCAGCCTCTGTCTATCAGAGATATGGGGGCCAGACTAGGGGTGAATTTATAATGTCTCATTGCTTGCTTAACCTTTTTGACATCTTCAAGGAGCTTATTGAGGCAACTGATGATGGAAAATTGGTACACTCTGCATATCAAGACCTCACAAATACATTTGACACCAACCCACACTCAGGTATTGCTAATAAACTCTCCCAGCTGAATGTTAATCCCTATGTTACTCACCGGGTATCAAACTGTCTCACAGGTTCATAGGTAGGTACTAGGCTATCGGCCCAAGGGCCTAAGTAAGCCTAGCCAACAAGGTTCCATGGCTTATGCCACCCAAGGAAGTTAATTTCCTGTGACCATGTCGAGCAGAGCCACAGAAGTGATCCCCATGGTGTATTTCCTATTTCCCATCCACTCATCAAGATTTTTCTTGAAGAGTGCTAATGAGGAGCTTTGCTTGACATTGATGGGTAGCTTTCTCCAGATTATAGGATGTCTCTGGGACAGGAGTCTATCCCTCCAGCATGTCCTGTTTATTGTGGTGACAAGGTTTAGGTCCCTAGAGCATGTAGCTCAGAGGGATAGGGATTTCTTTAGGTGTAGCATGTGCAATAGCTCTGGGTTTAACATAGCTTTGTATGTTAGGCACAGATCTCCTCGGAGTAGGCAATATGCTACAGAGTAAAGCTGGAGTTTTTTGAGATGGTCAGAGTAGGGAATCTGTTTGAGGCCAATAATCCTCTTTTTGAGATACTTCTGTGGCCTTTCCAGCTGCTGCAGATGTCTTGTGAGGTACAATCCAAAAGGGGCGTTGTACTCTATAATGGGTCTAATGAGTGCCAAGTAGAGGGGAACAATGACCTCTTTTTTTCTGGATGAGAACCCTTTTGTGATGAGGTGTGCCATGTAGAAGGATTTCCTGACTACTCTGGCGATGTAATTATCAAAGGAGAGACTACTGTCCACCTGGGTCCCAAGGTCTCTGATCAGACATTCAGTCTTAAGTAGACTGCCATTTATGTGGTAGTTCATGGGCACAGAGTTTTTACCAAAGGGGATGACAATGCACTTTTTGGCATTGAGTTTGAGGCCATGCCTCTGACACTAGGCATCTGTCTCAGTGAGGCCCTTCTGTAGAATGTCCACATCATTTGGGGACTCGACTATGGCTCCTAGTTTGCAGTCATCTGCGAACTTCATTAGCCAGAGGCCTTCTGTGTTAGCCTGTACTTCAAAGAAGTAGATACCAAACAGGAGAGGTCCCAGGACTAAACCCTGTGGTACTCCACTTGTCACTGGTTTGAAGTCAGATTTGGAGTCTGCAACTTTTACAGTGTGGGTTCTGTCAGTGAGCCAGTTGGCAACCCATCTTGTGACATAGGAATTTACACCTAGTTTAGTGAGTTTAGCTATAATTCCAGAATGGGGGATGGTGTTGAAAGCCCTGGTGAGGTCAAGATAGGCTGTGTGAACCACCTTACCCTAGTCTATGGCTTTGGTGACTGCCTCAAAGAAGTCGATCAGGTTCAGAAGGCATGATTTGCCTTTCACAAACCTGAACTGGGTGGGGTCCAGAGTTTGGAGGTTACCAATGTCTTTGTTTATGAGTTCCATGATGATACGTTCCATGGCCTTGCAGACCAGGCTTGTCAGGCTAATAGGGCAATAGTTCCCAGGATCAGTGGTGGCTCCCCCTTTGTGGAGTGGGATAACTGTTGCTGTGCGCCATTCAGTGGGCACAAAGCCTGACGTGAGACTAAGACTGAACATGGTGCTTAGGTGGGAAGCCAGTTCATTCTGAAGTTCGTGTAAAATTCAGCCTGGGATGTTGTCCTGTCCCATGGATGCTGTGCTTTTGGTTTTAGTTTTAGAGAGTGCAGCTTTTACCTGCATAAATGTGATTACAGGGACTCTGCATTCTTCCTGTATAGATATGGGTCCTTTAGGGGGTGGGGGTGGGGGGTAAAGTTAGCACTGAACCTATCTGCCAGGATGTTGGCAATATCAGTTGGTTTTGTAATTTTTATGCTGTTGTGCTGTAACTCAGAGCAGATCTGGGTGTTGCCATTGAGATTCTTGACATAGCTATAGAATGCTTTGTGGTTGCCCTTAGAATCAGTGACAATTTTGTTTTCATTGCTAGCTTTGGAGGATCTTGTAAGGGATCTCTGTTTCTTATTGAGGCTAACCAGGAAGTTCCTCTACTCATGGGATTTTACTCTCTTTTGCAACAGTTTCTTCCTTCTGTTGCACAGTTTGTTTATGGCAGGGGACCACCAGATTGGCTTCCTTTTTTTGGAGGATAGCATCTTGGTTCTGTTTGGGATAGCACGGTCCATGCACTCGTGTAAGTGCTTATAGAGTGCATTTGTGTAGGATTCAGCAGTCGTAACTGTATTGTCCATCTGCATGGGTGTCATGATATTCACCACTTCTGTCATAAGAAGCATGAAGTTGGCTTTGGAAAATTTTTTTGCCGTGTTTTCCTTAATGGTGGGTGGGGGTGGGATGCGATTAGCTTATGGTCATATCTGACCAAGGAGGAGTTGACTTCAGGTGTGGAACACTGGTCACTCATGCTGGTAATGACTAGGTCTAGCATATTGTTGCCACTGGTGGGGGTGTGGATAAGTTGATCCAGGGCATTGGAATTTATGAATTCCAGAAAGTGTTGAGTGAAGGAGTTGGTACATGAGTAGTTTTCCCAGTTAATGGTGGGTGGTTGAAATTGTCCTTTATTAGGGTGTTTGGTTGAACCCTAATATTTTCCAGTACATCAAGAAAAGAGGAGTGGGAGTCATGGGGCATGGTGGGGGATCTGTAGCAAGCTACAATTTAGATTGTAGTTTTGCCCAGAGTTAGTTGCACTTGGATAACCTCAGATGCATTGTGCAGCGCCACTAGCCTGGAGGTGTTGATATCCTTAATGAATATGGACACACCTCTGCCTTTGGTGTTCTGGTCCATGTTAGATGGCCGAAAAATGTGGTATGAGTTATAGTCTGGTAATGCAGGGGTGCTCTCTAGATACTTGAACCAGGTCTCAGTCACTGCACAGATATCGATGTTCTCCATTTTAAGGAGTGCCTCGAGTGAGTGCATTTTGAGATTTAGACTTCTAGCATTGAGTAGCATTACCCTCAGTTTTTGCTTGCCTGTTCCTGTTATGGTGGTGAATTTGTCATTTGAACCTTGCCCAAAAAAGTCACTATAGGGGCGGCAAGAGCCTTAGCCAGTATCTAGAATCCCGGGGGTGACAGGTGCAGGCCATCTCTGGCAAAGAATAGTCATCTGTCAACCATGTCATCCCAGGCAGACAGATACTGGATCCCCTTAGAATGACACCAGAAGCTTAGTCAAATGTTGAAGTCAATCATTTTGTCCTTGAACTGCGGTATCATTCTAGGCAATGGCAGGATGCTACTCAGGGGTAGGGTCATACCTGCCTAGGCTACAAGATCGGAGAGCTCTTCCATATCTCCAAAATAACAAATAGAACCTAGAATACTATATTATGGTCACTATATTCAACCCAAATCCTGAGCTGAAGCTCTGCCACAAGGTCAACTCCCAAACTTTTTTACTGAGAATTTTGTCTTTGCACAATGTAAACAAATTTAACTTGAAAAACCTTGCTGTGTATTAACATCATCTAGTTAAATACATTCCTGCCTCTGCTGGAAATTGGTTTTTAACATCCCCCCTGACAGAATTTTCCTTGCACTCTAAGGAACACTTACTATGTTGGCCACAGTCCATTCACTTGACCAGTAGAGTACACTGTATATGCCAGTTGCTTAGTCTTCCTGGCTAATAGGTTTCTGCATTCAGACAATGAAAGAAAACCTGTTCCACTTGGTACCTCAGTACTACCTGTTTTCTATTGCCTATAAACTGATTGATCTGTGTTATACTTTTACCTAAGGGTGGAAGCCCACTATGCTCGGCTTTGCTTTGCTCCCTTACCCTGCCCCTAATTCCTACCCACCCCTTCTTAATCTACTATTATACTTCACACACACACATGCACACACACACACACACACACACACACACACACACACACACACACACACACACACACACACACACACACACACACACACACACACACACACACATTACATTTCTTACTCCTATTTCATAACCTTCTCAAACAATCTTACTACTATCAAACACTCCTATTTCTTTTATCTAATTTCCAACTTCCATTTAATGTTTTAGCATCAATTCCAACTACCTTTCTCCTTCCCTTACTGCTTTGCTCTGTATGCATTCATAGTCACACCCCTTTCTAACAGCAGCTGTTTATTCTACTTTGTATCTTCTACTTTTCCCAAATAAATCCTTACTTCTTCCTATTTTACCTACATTCTTATCCTCTAGCTTTTAACCCCCTATTCCTTACAGAATACACAAGGACAATCTAACTCTCTTCCTTCATAGAAAATATGTCTTTTCTACCTACCCTCTATCAGCTTTCAGACTCTGCCACCAGCACTAAATATCATTCTATGCTGCTACTTCTTTTTAGTTCTTGACCCCTCCTTCCCCGCTGCCTGCTGTTACGTACAGATCCCTTTACTTAATCATGCTGCTACTCAGCTTATCCTCTATTTTTCTTCTTCTGCTACTGGACCATCATTCATCCTACCATGACTCTATAATAATGCTTGACATCTCTCCAACTCTGTCCCAACCACCTATTCATACTTCCTCCCTACACTCTCCACATATCTCACCAAACCTATTGAATTACACCCTTCACCTTTACTCCAGATATAGACTGATTAACTTCATTTCAATTCAAACCAAAACAAAATTAGGTAGAAAATGCTCACCAAAAACAAGTATAAATAATTCCCCAATACAATAAAATCCTTCTAGGAGGAGGCTTTCACCCTTATCCTGGCCCCATTTATTATGATGAACATCAAGGCAATTTCTCTTCCACACGCTAGTATAACCCTAAAATGGTAAACCCCTGATAATCTAACATTTGCTACCATAAATGTCAGAAGCATAAGAAATAAAATTACTGAACTACATGCCTGGGATACCCAACATAAGCCTGATATTCTTGCTGTGACTGAAACCTGGCTTAAACCTGGCATAAATGACTACCAAATTATACCTCCCAGCTATAATATCCTCAATAATGGCCATATAAAGGGGAAAGGTGGTGGTATTGGTTTAATATGTCCCAACAACTCCCACATCTCCCCTACAACAAACCAATACCAAAATTGAATCCAGCAGAGCTTCTTATAACTTTCCTGAAATTAAACAACTTTAAATAGACATGTATTTCTGTTCTTTACATCCCCCTTGGCAACAATAGAGCTGTTCTGGAAGGTATCCTATATTGGATATCCATAACAATTCCACAAGAAACAATACTACTAGGTGATGTAAATGTCAATTGGTTGGACATATACTATTATTCCCCTGCATTTAGTGTGAACTGATTTGGTTTTGCACAATTAATTAATAGCCCCACACATTATAACAAGACATTAAATTCCCTATTAGACTGGTTCCTAGTATCAAACCCTAGCAAATGCACCACCACATGTGCAATGTAAGATTATCTTCAGTGATCATCTCCCAGTCTATACAACCAGACATCTCACTCATCTACTTAAACAGCAGGTTTATAAAACAACACATAACCTTTCTAAGTGTAACCCAGAAATATCCATCTATTAACTGGAACCTCCTAAAAATCCTCCTCTTAGGTGATGCTGTAAATGAATACAATGCAATAAAACTTTCCTGAATATCCTAAATAGCCTTGCACTTCCTAGAAGGAAGAGACTAAAAATAAATCATGCATTTTGGCTATCCAAAAAGAGTAGAATGCTAATGCAGGGCAGAAAAAACATGGAAGGAATAGCAAAAATATAAAACACCACAATATCCTGAAAATTACAGAATGCTTTGCAATCATGCTAAAAAGCAAATTAATGAAGACAAAAAACAAACAAAAAAAAAACACTATACTATAACTTTCAAAGTAATAGTTGACACAACTCTAAAAAAATTCTGGACAGCTATTAAAGAAGTCTTGCATTTCAGCCATAAATTCAACCCCAACCTCTCCCCCAAAAAACTCATCAGTTGAAACCACAATAGAATTGAACTCTGATTTAATAGATGGTATAACATATGTAACCAAGGATTCCCAAACGGTTTACCTTTACAAAGGTGAAACACACTCATGCGATTGCTCATATGAGCGAATTGTAACCACGAAAAACAAAACCGCAACAGTTTCCAATGTTCAAAAATCAGCAAATCGAAAAGCAGATTTGCTGATTTTCGAACATAAATGTCGAATAAAAAATGTAATGACGTGTAAAGCAGGGGGCAAGCCCCCCTGCACCCCCCATGTGGGGGGATGCACCCCCACACCCCCTACTTAATATACTAACTCTGAGATCGCACTACAGTGTGGAAAGGGACCATTTTCTGATCCCCACTATAGTGCAATCCACCCCAAAATGCCGAATCTGCAATGAACGAATGTCACTGTGCATTCGCTCATTGCACAGTCAAACCTTTTTGCGTTCGATGTTTGAAAACTTTGCAAACGTCCTTTCACACATCTGCTGTTTACCCGTGTGCAAAACGCACACATGAAGATAAACCTTCCCCAACATCTAATCCTAACCCTGCCTGGCAGACACATATCACCACATCTACTTTCACCTTCAAACCTGTGCTCACATCCTGTATAAAACTACTCTTAAACTCAAACCATGCTCTACTTCAGCTGATGATCTTCTAAGTGAATACCTTAAAATAGTAGCTGGAAGCATTGCCTACCCTGTCTCAATTCTTATAAATTGGTCAAGTCAGCAATCCTGCGTTCCCTGTCTCTGGAAAAAAGTCACACATTTTCCTTCTGCACAAAGGAGGAGATTCAACAGACATTACTAACTTTAGGCCTACAGCAAATCTTATCAGCCTTCTCCAAAATACTTGAAAAATGCATTCAAAAACAATTGCTAAACTATCTCTTGCAGGAAGAACTACTGCCCCCCACACAACATGGCTTCTGTCCTTCCCATAGTACTAACACTGCACTCCTAACATACATAGATACTGTCAATAAAGCCAGAGATAACAGCAAACTAGTCTCCTCCTTATTTCTATACTTATCTAAAGCCTTTGATAAGTTTGTCACAGTGAACTTCTACTTCAAATGTCCTCATTAGGCCTCTATCAGCCCACCCTTCCATGGTTCAGAAGTTACCAGTCCAATAGGTTTTAGCCACTAAAATGGCACTCCACTCTCTCCATACCTCCCAGTCACCACTCCTATACCACAATGCTCTAAATTTGGTCCCCTCCTCTTTAACATTCTCACCAACACCCTCCACACATCCACACAAGAGGGCTTCCGAATGTATGGCACAGCTCCAAAAAAATACTCGGGGAAGCTTTAACAGCAACTGAAACATGATTTTGTAACTCACAACTCATGCTCAACCCTAAAAAACAAACTACTACTTTCTTCACCCACATCCCTCTCCCATGAAAAAACAAAATTTAAAGTCTCCTCTCTTGATAATGCAACCATTGAATTCACTTCTCATAGTAAATTATTTGGGATGATAGTGGATGATAATCTTAAATTCGACTTGCATATACAAAAACTCATCAAAAACTAAAGATGCTTTATAGAGCCAAAAACTTTCTCACCGACACCACTAAAGCTTCATTTGCCACTACTTATCACCCCCCCCATGCTTCTTTACAATGCTCCCATCTTTATTAACCATCAGGCATCACAGAATTCAAAACTTGAGCAATGCTATAACAAAGTTGCTAAATTTGCAGCAAATACCCCTTTCAGAGCCCACCACTGTATAGCACTAAAAATCCTATATTGGTTAGAACTACTCCCTCAACTAACATACACAGCTTCTTGCCACCTATAAAATTATTCAGAATCCATCTGCTTGTCCAACAGTAAATAACATTCTACACAATTATATTCCTAGTTGGTCATTATGATCCACTGACCAAAGACTCCTGTCTGTCCACAAACCTATCAAATCTGCTGGCCTTTGCCTGTACTTGTACCATGCTGTTAAGGCATGGAGCTCCTTATCTCTATCCATTAGGTCAGTATTCTCCCTCTCATCCCTCAAAACCATTCTGAAAGGCTTCCTAGCCAAAAGCTGGCTCTGTTCTTGCTCAATACTAGGATAAACTATGTCCCTAAATGTGGACAATTACCTATTCATACCTTACATCTCTTTATTCTCCACTTTTCACTCACTTCCTTACTTCTATCAGTTTCTGTCCTCCGGCTTCTCTCTAAATATACCATAAACCTGCTTTTCTCTCACTTTGTATTGCAATTCCTGTTTATATTATACTAACTTACATTTAATTTCTCTATAAATGGGCTAAAAGTTGTGTAACTTAAATCATTTTCATATAACTTGTATCTACTCTTAACCAATGTTTTCATATTATGTATAATTTGGCATAATTATTTAGACTGTATTTGTTTCTCATATTATTTTAATGACTGTAAAATTATTATTCTTAAAATGTTTTGTAACACTTTGGAACTTTTCTCCCTGGGCCTTCTCTGAAAATGGGTTCCTACCCAATCAGACTTTCCCAGTAATCAAATGTCAATAAATAATAAAGAAATAAATAAAATAAATATTAAGTTAGGGTAGACAGCTTATCTTCCTCCAAAAGACCTGACACTAGTGGTGTACTTTAGAGTTTAGTCCTTGGGCCACTCCTTTTTGGTATTTTTACTTCCTGGTGGTCAAAGCTAATGTTAGGGATTCATGGTTGACCAAGTTTGCAGATGACTGTAAACTTGGTGCCATCATAAACTCTCCTAAGGATTCTTCAAGAAGGCCTTTGCACATAAATAGCTGGTATCATAGCCATGGACTAAATTTAAATGCCAAAACATACATAATATTCTCCTTTGGAAGGCACAATGTCTCCTGTAATTATTACATCAATGAAATACCCATGAAAATGAATCCTGTAGTTAGGGAACATGTGAACCTATGTAAACAACAAACTCTCCTTTGAGCACCATGCATCCGTACCGCTCAACATCTTACAGCAAGAAATCTGGACCAAGCCATAAATAATAGGGGGGGGGCAAAGGCCCAAAAATATGGGCACTATATTGCTCTTACAAACTTAAAGTTGATAGAATAACAGGTTTTTCATCAGCATGAATTTTCTGAAAGGTGTGAAGTCTGAAACTTAAATGTCTGTCGTTATTTTCTGACTTCAGTCTTCGATGATTTGCTAATTGATTTGCCAGAAAACTGCAATTTTATGAGAAGCAGACCAAAAATATTAGGCAAAATTTGGATATTCTATGAAAATCTGGACAGCTGAGAGGTATGCATGCATCCATTATTGTAAGAAAGTTCATTTTCATTGCTTTGTTATTAGTAAGGCTATGGAGTCTAGGTCCTGTGATGGGACCATTCCATTATATTTGGAACTTATTAGGTTAGTCATTGAATATAATACCTCCTTTGGTATGGACCTGTTCAAATACTTAACAGAACCTGAATGACCTCAGTGCTTTCTCACCAAGAATATCAAGGGTCTAATCATAAAAACTACATTGACTGTTTCAAAGCCTTCCCTTCTTCTCAGTACTGTACAGGTTACTGAGGGGTGATCTCTGCCTTGCTTACAGAGCCTCATCAAGTCCTATCCAGTCAGATCTACTGCACATCTATGAGTCCAATGGTGGCATAAACACCTGCTCAAGAGATTGTAATGTCTTCTGCAACAATAATAGAGCATGTTGGAGGGATAGAATTGTATCATAAAGACTATCACTTCTTTGGAATTATCTTCCTTGCCACATAAAACAAAGTACTTCTCTTACTCTATTCATATGTAATCTGGATGTATGGATGGAAAAATGCAAATTCACCCCTGATTTAGCACTGTTATCCCTAAAGGATGGCGGTAACATGTAAATGTTCTACCTGGCTGTGGGTTATTTAGACTTAAATTACAAGTGGTAAAAAACTTCACATGAATACAGGGCTAAGCTTCTAAAGATCCTAATGAATCAATACCCTAGTAAGTGCCTCTGAACCTATGAACCTACAAAGGATAGGATATAGAGCATTGTGGTGAGATGTTCAGTGTTAGGGCGAAAGGAAATGACTAGTAGAGTACTGCAGAGCTTGATCCAGTACTCTTCTGTGGGTCCATTTTAGATATATCAGAGAGACAGAGAGAGAGAGAGAGAGAGAGAGAGAAAGAGGGAGAGAGAGCAGAGAACAGGATCAGTCTATTTCGAAATGAACTAAAGATCATTGCAGTAGTAGAGGATAGGGAGGAATCTAAAGAAATACTTCAAAACACTGTGAATGTTGGCATAAAGATGACCGTTGAGGTTAGATGCAGACAAATGTAAAATATACTGCTTCACTCACAATATGTCTGTGTAAATCATCAGCTGGGGGTTGTAAAACTAACAGAAACAGAGTATGAAAATGATTTGATTTGCATTCCACATCTAGACTAGACCTCTATAGCCAGGGTGAAAGGGCTATAGAAACATTAAACAGTATATTGGGAAGTATCCACAACAGGATACACTTTAGAAGTGAAGATGTAATGCTCCCACTCCACTGAGACCTGACAAGGCAACACCTACAGTACTGCATGCCCTTCTAAGGGCATACGTGGAGAGAGAGGCATCAGAATGCTGGTAGGATCCCAGTGGAAAGTCACCAGGTGGGAATTAGAGGAATTAGAGGAACTATGACTTTTCTCACTAGAGATCAGAAGGTGCAGGAGGGTCATGATATGAAAAATGGGAAGGGGTCAAAGTGAACAGGAAAAATGGGGGGAGGATCAGCTGAAGGCAGAGGTATCTACAGACTGTAGGAACCAGCTACTTAGCTGGCCTGTGAAAGTACTTCGAACAGAAGGTTGCAGAGCATTGGTGTGGGCTGCCAGAATGGGGGTGGGTGGGAGGGTGGGAGTGGAGATTAAACCCTGGATGCATCCAAGAGGGCTTAGGACAGGTACAAAAATATGGTGGGAAAAGTGAGGGATGAAAGGAAAGCAGAATGTCAAATTCAGTAAAGGGCATGCTAGATAGGCTAATTGTCTCTGTGTGGCATCAGGTGAATGTAACAGACAAAAAATTTAAACACCAAACAACCAGCCTGGCAGAAAAAAATGGAACCAGTAAAGGACAAATACCCACTCAAAACTCCATAAAATCCTCATTTAATAAATATTCTTCCATAATAAGAAATTGTTCACAATAAAAGGCTGGAACACTTTCGTTTATACTGGAAACATCATCAGAATCACAAATATTGCATAAAATAACATTTAAAAAAAAACAAGCATTCTTATTGGTTAAACAATTGAAATCTAGACCAATCACAATGTGAAATGTGGTATGAGGACAGTGCTCAAAAGGAATAAAAATTACATAAAATAGGGAAATATAAGCAATACTTCCAAATACTTATTTAAAATTTGAAATATATGCTTATATAAAAGTGTAAAAATGTGTAAGAAGTACATAAAAATACACTTTAGTGACACTTACTTAAAAATCATGTTTTAATATTTTAATGCCCTTAATTTCAATGCAGGAACCAGGGAATAATGGTCATTTAACCCCGGACTTAAACACGCATCCAAACTTATTTGCCAAATAAGTTCCTGGTATCCAATCTGGTCTCCTCTCTCCTGATGTTTTACCTGTTCTAATACATAGAATTTATAGATTGCTTTATCACACTTGACAGACTGCCTAAATAAAGCATTAGTGTCTTTAAGTGTTCATATATACCAAGTAGTATGAAGCACAAAACACTCCACCGGATCCACGACTGGTAAAATTTAATAGTGTAGACACAAAGATACATAAACGTTAAAAACAGGTACGTTTTCATAGGTTCATAGGTTCATACTAGGCTATCTGCCCTAGGGCATTTATAAGCCTAGCCAGAGTGTGTGTGGCTTTCACCACCCCTTAGGATGAGAATACTATACCCATTAGTTTGCTGTGCCTCTGTCCAGCAGTGACACAGAGATGATTAAACCTACGATCTCCCATCCACTCATCAAGATTTCTCTTGAACAGAGTCAGTGAGGGGCTCTGCCTCACATGGACTGGGATTCTCTTCCATAGTGTAGGGAGTCTCTGGGTGATGAATCTGTCCCTCCAGCACGTCCTATTTATATCCGTGTTGAGGTTTAAGTCTCTTGCTCTCGTGGCTCTGGTGGATTTGGATTTTTTGAGGTGGAGCATGTCCATTAATTCCGGGTTGGACATGGCCTTGTATGTCAGGCACAGATCACCTCTGAGCAGACGGTATGCGACTGACTAGAGCTGGAGTTTCTTCAGTCGGGCAGCGTATGACATATGTTTGAGCCCCTTTATCCTTTTGGTGAGGAACTTTTGGGGTCTTTCCAACTGCTGCAGGTGTTGGGTAAGGTACATTCGAATGGGGCATTGTACTCAATCATTGGTCTGATAAGTGAAGAGTACAGGGGTACAATGACCTCTCCTGATCTGGATGTGAATCCCTTCATGATCAGGTGGGCAATGTAGAAGGTCTTCCTAACCACTTTGGCAATGTGAGTGTCAAAAGAGAGGTTACTGTCAACTTGGGTCCCCAGGTCCCTGATAACTTCTTCCGTGTTTAATGGATTACCACCTATGTGGTAATTAGGGGTTACCTTGTTTTTCCCAAAGGGTATGACTATACATTTTTTGGCATTTAGCTTAAGGCCATGGCTCTGGCACCAGTTATCCATTTCTATGAGACCTCTCTGGAGGATGTCTTTGTCTGATGGAGTGTCAATTATGGTGCCCAGTTTGCAGTCATCTGCAAATTTTGTCAGCCACAATCCCCCTATGTTTGCCTGCACTTCAGAAAAATAAATGCCGAACAAGAGGGGCCCAGGACTGAGCCCTGTGGGACACCGCCCGCTTAGAGTCTGACATGGCACCAGCAACTCTAACCCTGTGTGTTCTGTCTTTGAGCCAGTTTGCAACCCATCTTGTGACATATGGGTTTACATCTAAGCTGGTGAGCTTTTCTATGATGCCCGAATGGGGTATTGTGTCGAATGCTTTTGCTAGGTCAAGGTAGGCTGTGTGAACTGCCTTACCCTCATCAATGGCCTTAGTGACTGTTTAGTTCAAGAGGCAGGATCTGCCCTTGACAAAGCCAAATTGGGTACGATCCAGTGTCTGTAGGTCCCCAATGTCTTTATTTATGAGTTCCATTATGATCCTCTCCATAGCTTTGCAGACAAGGCTCGTCAAGCTTATGGGGCGGTAATTTCCAGGGTCTGTAGAAGCACCGCCTTTGTGGAGTGGGACCACAGTTGCCGTACGCCATTCTTTGGGTACGTATCCTGTAGTAAGGGTAAGATTAAACAGCAGCCTTATGTGTGGGTTTAGTTCCTCATTGAGTTTGTGTAGCACACAGGGGGGACACCGTCCGGTCCCATTGATGCTGTGTGTTTTGCTTTAGAGAGATCAGCTCTCACCTGGGCATCTGAGATGTTTGGGAGGCTAGACACTGGTGGGATAGATATTTCTCCTTTTGGGGAGGGAGGAGAAATTAGCACTGAACCTGTCTGCCAGTATGTTGGCAATGTCTGTGGGTTCAGTGATTTTTGTATCATTTTGGACTAATTCTGAGCATATCTGGGAGTTTCCACCCAGGTTTCTAACATAGCTAAAGAAGGCCTTATGATTGTCTTTTGTGTCTTTAGCGATTTTTCTCTCAAAGTTGGTCTTGGATGATTTTATGAGTGAACATAGTTTTTTGCTAGTATTGATCAGAGATGCCTTCCCTTTTAGGGATTTTGCTCTGTCATGTAGTAGCTTTCTCCTCTTGTTGTAGAGTTTGTTTATGGCTGGGGTCCACCAGACCGGGCGCCTGCCTTTGGTGGAAAGGGTCTTGATTTTATTAGGGATTGCTTGATCCATACATTCCTGGAGGTGCTCGTAGAAGGCATTTGTAAGGGTTTCAGCAGTGTGGGTTGTGGTTTCCACTGGCTCGGGGGCCTTGAAGGATACCACTCCAGTCTTAAGAAGTGTGAAATTTGCTTTTGAGAAGTTCTTCACTGTGGTCTTTTTTGCTGGGGTGGGGGGGAGGTGGATCTCCAGTGAGATTAATTTATGGTCTGATCTCACCAATGAGGGATATACTTCCGGTGTGGAGCATTTTGTCCCCATGTTTGTGATGATCAGGTCTAGTATATTTTCTCCTCTTGTAGGAATGGTGTCTAGTTGTTCCATAGTATTTGAGTTTATGAACTCCAGGAACCTTTGGGCTAGGGTGTTGGGGCTTGAGTAATGTTCCCAGTCTATGTTTGGGTAGTTGAAGTCACCCAATATGATGGTGTTTGGAGAGACATTCATACTCTCCAGTGCCTTCAGGAAGGCTGTGTGGGTTTCCTGAGTTTGAGAGGGTGGTCTGTAGCATGCTACAAACTGTAGGGCAGTTTACCTATGGTTAATTGCACCTGGATGGTCTCCGATGCTTCGACTAACCTGGAGGTGTGGGTATCCTTTATGAATATGGATACTCCCCCTCCTTTTGTGGTTCGGTCCAGATTTTGGGGCTGGAACGCATGATATGAGGTATAACCTGACAGTGCTTGGGTGCTCTCAGGAGCCTTGAACCAGGTTTCAGTCACAGCACAGACATCGATGTTCTCCATACTGAGGAGGGCTTTGCATCTTGAGGTTTAGACTTCTGGCATTGAGCAGTATTACCCTTAGTTTTTTTCCATTTTTGTTTTCTAGGGTGGTAGGTTTATCATTTGAGCCTTGCCTAAAAAAGGCACTATGGGGGTGGCAAGAGCCTTTGCCGATATCCGGAAGCCCAGGAGTGACAGGTGCAAGCCGTCCCTTGCAAAGCAGCGTGGCTTGTCAAGCATGTCATCCCAGGCAGACAGACATTGGATCCCCTTAGAATGACACCAGCAATTAAGCCAGTTATTAAAGCTGATCATTTTGTCTCTGTATTGTGGCATCATTCTTGGTGAGGGTAGGATACTGCTCAGGGTCAGGGTCATACCGGCCTGGGCTACATAATCTGAGAACTCCTCTATGTCTCTTTTCATGTAGTCCAGGGAGGCAGGTCGTTCACACTGGCATGGACAATGACTGAGTCATACTTGTACTTGCTGTGGAGTGACCTGAGTGCTTGTGTTATGTGGTGGATTCTAACAGGCAGCTTACTGTGATCTTTTCCTTGTTCAGTCTGGTGAGTGGGACGTCAGTGTGTCTGACTATGGAGTCACCTATAACAAGTGTGTCTGGCATTGTGTTTGGCCTTAAGGGCTGTGACTGTTTAGCACACTGACTTTGAGAGCTATGTGTTGCATGTCTTATGTCTTGAGGTGGCAGTTCATCACCAACTTCTTCAGTTAAGCTAAACACACAAACACCTTCATTTAAATATCATTTCACAGTTTACCCTACCCAATGAAAGCTTACAATGACTCACAGTTCCTAATTGATTAATTAAATACAAGTTACTGCAACCTTCAAACTTCCCTGTCACAATCCCACTTGATGCTGATATAAAGTGCAATGTGCATAACAGTTATAAATGAATTGATGTTTATCAAATAAATATAAAATACATACATGTATAACCCATGTAAATCCACTTTTATATAACAAATTTATACATATATACCATTTGAGTTGTATCCCTTACTTTAGTTAAATATACATAGTAAAAAACTTATAAATGCATAGCACCATCTAGTGGACAATCATAAAAACATCTTTTTTATATAAAAAAACTTTTCTCTCTCTAAAACCTTTTCTAAGACTTTTTATATAAAACCATTTTATCAAATAAAAGTTCTTTTACATTCCTTTGTAAGATATATTCAAACAGTTCAAGCCCTGTCTATAACTTAGCAGATCTAAGCTTTAATACAGGCATAATAGAGATCATATCATTTAAACCAGGATTTACATGCTTCCAATACTACTAGTCAATACAGCTCTCTGTATTCAACCCTTGTTTCCCATGGTCCAGCTCTCGGGTCAATAGCTACGTAATCTAGAACAAAGAATCCAGATTCAGCTCCCTTACATACACAGGTGTGCTTATATAGGGCATTATTTTCATGTTTCATTTTTATATCATAGAGGTGTTTGTATAACCTCTGATTGAGTTTTCCCTTTCTCTTCCCTGTGTACAATGACTCGCGTATTTTACAAATAGCTAAATATATAATATATAATATGTTCCCATTTGTTAACAGGAGCCTCAATATATTTAAAATCTTGTAACAAGAAGTTATACTTGAATTCTTTTGTGAATTGTAATACCAAAGAAATCATTAGCTATTGACCTGAGAGCTGGACCATGGGAAACAAGGGTTGAATACAGAGAGCTGTATTGACTAGTAGTATTGGAAGCATGTAAAAAACCTGGTTTAAATGATATGATCTCTATTATGCCTGTATTAAAGCTTAGATCTGCTAAGTTATAGACAGGGCTTGAACTGTTTGAATATGTCTTACAAAGTAATGTAAAAGAACTTTAATTTGATAAAATGGTTTTATATAAAAAGTTTTATAAAAGGTTTTAGAGAGAGAAAAGTTTTTTTATTCATTTATAAGTTTTTTACTATGTATATTTAACTAAAGTAAGGTATACAACTCAAATGGTATATATGTATAAATTTGTTATATAAAAGTGGATTTATATGGGTTATACATGTATGTATTTGATATTTATTTGATATATATCAATTCATTTATAATTGTTATGCACATTGCACTTTATATCATCATCAAGTGGGATTGTGACAGGGAAGTTTGAAGGTTGCAGTAACTTGTATTTAATTAATCAGTTTAAGAACTGTGAGTTATTGTAAGCTTTCATTGGATAGGGTAAACTGTGAAATGATATTTAAATGAAGGTGTTGGTGTGTTTAGCTTATCTGAAGAAGTTGGTGACGAAAACGTACCTGTTTTTAACGTTTATGTTAAGGGAGGGTGGCCTAATGGTTAAGGTGTTTGCCTTACAAATACAAGGTACAGGGTTTGACTCTCACAGGAGATAATTGGCTAGGCTAAAAATGGCTCGCAAGGGCAGTTAGCCTAGTACTAATCTATGAACCTAATCTATCTTTGTGCCTACACAATTAAATTTTGCCAGTCGTGGATCCGGTGGTGTTTTGTGCTTCATACTACTTGGTTACTAGTTTTCCTTGCACTTCATTCCTGTTGTTCAGTTGTAAGTGTTCATATTCCCTTATTTTAGGCTATGTTCGGATTTTCCAATATAAAAAGAAAAACAGTAGAAATAGTACACCAAGTAGACCACCCTTTAGACTGACAATTATAATAACCCGTTGTAGATAGTTTAAACTTTAAACTGGGTAAATGTAAATCCATAGTGTTTGCAACAAAAGGATATTGCAGACACATCCCATACTTAAATGTCCCTTTCCTAGATCTATCCTGCACAATAATGTAGAAAGGAGGCAAACCATTTTCAAACATGTTTTTTCAGGATAAATCCTCTTTTAAAACTACATTTTAATGGACTGCTAAACACCTTTAAACTGTTTGGCATTGATGCAAAAAGCTTCCAATATTTGTTGATAATGTCCTAAACCTTTTTGGTGTCCTGGTTGTAAACCAATACAAAAAATGACAATGATAATTTAACATTAACAACAGTCATATGATGGCTAAGAACCAACGTAAGAGAGGTTCATCGAGGCTGTTCTCCACATGGCACACATTATACCCAGGGCATATGTACGTATTGCAGAGTGTGTAAAACATCTACCATGAAGAATATAATCATCCTGAATAACGCATTAAAGAACACACCTTGTCCTTGATAATGCTAGAAGCAGATAGTACAATGGCCACTGTCAAAGTGTTTCAAATTTTACACAGGATTGTCCAGACATAATGGATACTTCATAGGAAACAATGCCAAAATTGTCCACAGTGCAAAATGTTTGTATAGTTCACAGCAGACAAAAATAATAAATACCAAACTGCATGGAGGCAATAAGTGTTTTATGCCTGCCTGCCTGACATTTCAGATTAAGAATCTAATTTAAGGTCATATGGAACCTAAACTAAATCCATCAACAGTCTTCTGAAGTAATATATTGAGAAATATACACTGGTCCATGCTTGAAGAAGTACCACGCCAAATCTAGAACTGTGCACATAGGCTTTTAATGCATGTAGCATCAAATTGTTCAGGATCATTCTTTCATTCATTCCACTTTATCCTAATTGGGGCTTTGGAAAAGTTAGACCCTATACAGCACAGAAACAGTCCATCTCAGGATGGACCCCCCCCCCCCCCACACACACTACATGCATCATATGGGTGATTTGGAGGATTGCCAGTTCACTTATAGCATGTCTTTAGGCGGTGGTAGAAAACTGCATCATCTGGCCAAATGCTATTGCTACACAAGGAAATCCACACAGAAAGCACCCCCAGCTAGGAACCAAACTGGAAAAAACAGCATTGTGAAACATTAATGTTAACTGATACACTACTATACCACCCCACCCAAGTTTCACAGGATGTAAACCATAACACCTGGTCATTACTAACATGGGCGACCATTGCTCTACACCAGTAATCAACTCCTCCCTGGTCAAATCTGACCACAAGCTAATCACCATGGATATTCACATACCACCTTCACCCCCTCCCAAAGGAAACCACCATAAAAAACTTCTCCAAAGCAAATTTTGGGCTTCTAAAAACAGAGGTGGCTAACTTCATGACACCCATGCAAATGGAAAATAGATGCATGACTGATGAATCATACACCAATGCACTGTATGAGCACATACACAAGTGCATGGAATGGGCCATACCAAACAGAACCAAGACGCTCTCCTCCAAAAAAGGAAGCCAATCTGGTGGTCTCCCACCATAAACAAACTCTACAACAGAAGGAAAAAAAACTGTTGCAGAAAAGGGTGAATTCCCAAGACTGGAAAAACTCCCTTGTTAGCCTCAGCAAAAAACTAAGATTCATCATCAAATCCTCTAAAGCTAGCTATGAAAACAAAATTGCTGCAGATTCTAAAGACAACCACATGGCATTCTATAGCTATGTCAATAATCTACATGGCAAGACCCAGATCTGCTCTGAGTTACAGCACAATGACAGTACATATACAGAACCAACTGATATTGCCAACATATTGGCCGACAGGTTCTGTGTGAACTTTACCACCCTTTTACCCCCTAAAGGTCTATCACAATACCTGAGGAATGCCAAGCCCTATTATCACAGCTATACAGGTAAAAACTGCACTGTCCAAAGCCAAGAATACAGCTTCCATTGGAAATGATTATATCCCTGGCCGTGTTCTACATGAATTACAAAGTGAACTAGCACCACACCTGAGTACCCTGTTCAATCACAGCCTCATTTCAGGCTTTGTTCCTACTGAATGGCACACTGCTACGGTCATCCCACTACACAAAGGGGGAGCGACTACAGACCTACCTACAGAACTACCACCTCATTAGTCTGACAAGTCTAATATGTAAGGCTATGAAGCACATTGTCATGGACCTTATAAATAAGGACTTAGGGAGTCTCCAAACTCTGGACCCCACGCAGTTTGGGTTTGTGAAAGGTAGATCATGCCTGCTCAACCTGATAGACAATATCCAGGGACCTAAACCTCATTACCACAATAAACAGAACATGCTGGAGGGACAGGTTCCTAACCCAGAGACTTCCCATACTCTGGAACAAACTTCCCATTCACGTCAAGCAGAGCACTTCACTGGCCCTCTTTAAGAGAAATCTTGATGAATGGATGGGCAATAGGAAGTTCACCCCAGGGATCACTTCAGTGGCCTTGCTTGACAGGGGCACTGGGAACTAACTTTGGGTGGCATGATGCCAGGGAATCTTCTTGGGCTTGGCTTATATAGGCTCCAGGGCCGTTAGCCTAGTACACACCTATGAACCTATAAGACCCCTAGTTACAATATACAGTAAATATGGAAGAGTGCAGGTTCATAAATTACAGAGGCAAGGGTGTTTTTTTGTGGAAAGGGCCATGATTTCATATAGATTTGCAAATTCTGTTGAGGGGTGGAAGAAAAGCAAATGGGATATGTGTATCAGAGTTGGGAAATGCGAACGGTTGCTAGGAACATACAATGAAGCAGATGTTTTGGACAATACAAATTGTTATGGAAGAATTCCACAAACAGAATGACGTCAGGATAAAGGAATGTTTGAAGACTGATGATGTACAAGCACTTTTGGGGATGATGTAGCAGCATACAGTGTGCACATAGTCACATTGGAGGGCAGGGGTGCAGATAACCAGGAAGAAGAAGGGAAGTTTGCACATGTCCTGTAGCAAGGCGGAATGGATTCAGGTACAGTGCCAGCAGCTACTTTGAACCTTCTAAGGCATCACTACTGGCTCCATGGTTTGATGGAACTCCCATGGGTGCCTGTATCACAGCCTTGTGTATCATTTCTAGTATTTAGACCACCTGGTTCAGTTTGGAGGGAGAAGAAGCATGGCCTGGGCTACTGTTTTCCCAATTACCTGAGTCAGAACCTTGTAATCATTGAACTCTGGAGCTGTAGAAACCTCCAATTGAAACTATATTGTGGGACTTTGGCAGACTTGTTCCCAATGAGCTACAGACTTGTACTAACCTGCCATAAGGAGGGCTGTGCTCCTGGACTTTGGGTCCCAGCTCCCAAGATGATTAGGATAACTCTTCCTCCCTTCCTCTTTTTTCCTTGGGATAATGGTTTCAGTCATGATTTTTTTGCAGACAGAAAACACAGTGGTGCTGGGAATCATAAGAGTAGTCCATCTCCTGCAACCCATAGAAGGCAACATAGTATGCAGAGTCTTTATACAAATAACACACTCAGAACGTATTCTTCTTGCTTGAGATATGTTCACAGATATTCTTTTCCTTGCAGATGCAGATATTTGTTTAATGCTGTCCCTTGGCTGCAATGTATTGCTAACATTTTGATATAGTATGTCAGATGTACTGTTACATGATGTTTGATGTGAAATACAATACATGAATTTCTAAAGCACAGTCATATGTTATACATAACTATAGCTGTAACACTCTGCGTACTTACTGAATGCGGGAAGGTAATACCATTCCAACTATTCTTTCCATAGCATGAAGTATTTGGGCTGCTGTCTCCTGAAGTTATTACACCTAGTCTTCTATATTCCAGTCCTTCTCCTTAGGTGTACTGCTAGGTCCTCCCATGCATCTAGTATGCGAAGTGGATCATGCTGCCCATCAACAAGTTTGTGTTAAAGGTGCATCAGCAACATCTGCTCTCCCTGCAGAGGGACACAATAACCCATTTGTTTTTATATCTGTTAAAGTGGCCAACCTACATCATGTGTGTCTTATTAATATTCACCTTCTCTTAGTACTATAGAATAACGAATATGGAGCTGACTTACCTACATGCAAAGCTTACCTAAAGATGCTCCAGTCTGCAGGAGTCGCTCACTGGCCATCTAAAACATACCCTGAATATCCCTCACTGCTGTTAAAGACTGTGACAACCAGTCATAATGTGATACCGAAACATTCTGTACTGCTACGTCTCAATGGACAACATTAAACAGGAGCTAGCTTTTAGTTTTAGACTGCTGGATACACAACATAATGAAAGTTATTTCTGGAAGTTCATACAGACTCCATTATACTGCAGGCAGGCACGTCACTCTGATGGAATATTCATATTGTTTATGTGTTGCTGGCCAGTTTGGCCCCACCAGGATTGTGGCCTGTTTTAAGGGATATCCACAGTACTATTCATGCCGACTAAATGACACTACAATGTCATAACAGAAATTGAAGCCAGTCACATGGTGTGAGAATAGAACCCACAGCCTTCTAATCTGTTGACAACAAAGGTAAGATGATACATTTACAGTTTTTTGCCCTCCAGTTCAAGCTCCAAACAGTTGGCACATCCCAAATTAAGCAAGGCTATTCATGATAACCCTGGTGCAAATTTGAGGCTACTCATGCAATTCATCAAGACTAGACTTAAGGGTAGTCAAAGCAGTACTTTGTTTGACCTGTAGTGGTAACTTATTCCATAGGCTGGGAATACATTGAGTTAAGAACTTATCCCTCCAGTAAGCTGTTTGTTTATTAGCATAGATTTGGGTCCCTAATTTGAATGTTTGGAAACAGCAGGAGTTTGTAGCCAAAACAGTGACTGAGTCAACTTTAAACTCGAGAAATGTAACTCCAGGCAGTAATGGTGCATTTCTGGGTACTCCTGGGGGAGGACCATAGTAAAAGGGCAATATTTAGGCACAAGGGTTTAGCTAGTATTTTTGGAAATATATGTTAAATTCACAAATGTAGACTCTCCTCTCAGAGGTGCAGCTGCACCCATTCCCAGGCAGTGCAAGTTTCTGTTCAGTATACATTTTCAGTACTGCAAAACAAAAGATAACACTGCTGATATGAAAATTTTAACCAAAAAAAAAAAAAAAAGTCCTTCATGGGCTAGTGGTTGGGATTTGGTACTCTCACCCTCATGGTCTAGGTTCAATCTGTCAGTTAGTTCAGTAGATTAAGGCCATACACTGTTAACAAATTGCTTCCTGAAGTCCAGGGTTTATTTACCTTAGCCTTCATTTCCCTACAGTGTAACCACTAAGCAAATCACTTAACCAGACAGTGCCCTAGGGCAATTGAGTTTTAGCTAGGGTCCTCCATAGTCTCCTGGACCACATGGTTAGTAAATACCTCTGAACCGAAAAAAAAAAATAGTAATTAGTCAGAAAGGCTTTCTGAAAAAAATGACATTTAACAAAATGGGGCATCATTTTTATACTGAATAGAAATGTGATGTTACACATTTTGTTATAAACTGTGTAGGAGCGGAGTGTTCTCAGCATGATGTGATGATGGAGGAAGAAGGTGCAGTTTACTTAATTGTATCCATAATGTAGAATGCTACAGAGCAGTAGCTAAATCACATGCAAGCACTCATATTTTGAAGGTGTTTGAGGGTTATTCTTGCTTTGTATAGGGCATTGCCAAGACTGAATACTTTATTTTGCTGGAAAGGTAAGAGATCCATTCAAGAAATTAGAGGAGTCAGTTAAGGAAAAAGAAGCTGTTGACAGTGTTAAGATCAGTCGGAAGAGATGACAGGCTGGTTAAAAAGAGGAGCACCTGCAGGTGGTCAGCTGTGGTCAGCATCTGTTTGCACTTTGTCTCCTCTTCTTGCTCTGTGGTGTAATGCAATGTATCCATTCATCGTTTGCTGTTACAATTACTGAACACTGTCTGTGACCGCAACATTCCTTGCCCATTTAGCTGAGCAAAGTTGATGACTGTTCATTCATTAAAACAAGACACAAGTATCTCAATGACACAACTCATTTTCGGTTATAGTAAAAATGGAAAAACATATTTGATAAAAAGATGTGTGTGTGTGTGTGTGTGTGTGTGCGTGTGTGTGTGTGTGTGTGTGCGTGTGTGTGTGTGTGTGTGTGTGTGTGTGTGTGTGTGTGTGTGTGTGTGTGTGTGTGTGTGTGCGTGTGTGTGTTGTGTGTGTGGTCCTTTTCTCTCAGCAAAATGTATGAAATTATCTGATTAATTTTGTTTCAAGTTACTTCAAGCAATAACCTTCAATTGCAAATGGCTGAATATTATCACTAGATGTCACTCTTTTCTTACTTTGTAAACAAGGCTTGTCATTACCTTTCTGTTTACTGAAAGCTACGTCCCCAGGTTATCTATTAAACCGCTTGCTAACAATGATGTATGAACAAAATAAAGTCGCAGCTCTTTGTATAATTTATCAGTATAAACACTAGCTTATCTTGTTGTACCTGCAACATTTAATGATGGCATTTCAAAATAGTTCTAGTTTTCTACAAGATGTAACAATTGAATTAATTTTTTCAGTGTCTGTAATAGAAATCTTAACAGTTTTACTCATAAGTATTTATATGACAGTTTTAGGCTATATTTTCTTGACTTTTGCATTCATATAATGTAGCTAATAAACCAAAGCAACAACTAGTGGTGAGAAAAAATGTCAGAAAGTACATATGCTGATAGTAACGTAAACAGCTGGAAGTGGTTTGTGTGATTGCTTGCACACATCTGATTCTGAATTTTGCTAATATACAAATAAGCATATTATATTTTAAGGACCTAAATTAAAATACAAGTAGCACAGAAATGCATGGATATCTGAAGGATGCATTTAACACTTCCTGTTCCAATGTGTTATTCTGCTGTATATACTTCTCATTCTCACAATTTATGTGCATACATTTCCCTAAAACATTGTTTTCCTTTATGCTGTGGCATGTCCAGTGCAGTGACACCTGTTTATATCTACAGCTTATAATGTGTTCTGTACAGTACCCAGCAGTTTTTTTCCCTAGCTCTCTCCCATGGAAAAAAATCCAATAGGAATTATCTAGTCAGAGACCCCAAAGAAATAGATAAACACAGGTGCATGGTGGTTAGCAGTGCTGCCTCACAGCACTTGGTTTTCCAGTTTGACGTTCAGTTGGGATGATTTCTGTGTAGTGTTTGGATGTCCTCCCTGTATCTGTATGGGTTTTTACCAGGTGCTCTGGTTTTGGATGTCCTCCCTGTATCTGTATGGGTTTTTACCAGGTGCTCTGGTTTTGGATCACCTCCCTGTATCTGTATGGGTTTTTACCAGGTGCTCTGGTTTTGGATGTCCTCCCTGTATCTGTATGGGTTTTTACCAGGTGCTCTGGTTTTGGATGTCCTCCCTGTATCTGTATGGGTTTTTACCAGGTGCTCTGGTTTTGGATGTCCTCCCTGTATCTGTATGGGTTTTTACCAGGTGCTCTGGTTTTGGATGTCCTCCCTGTATCTGTATGGGTTTTTACCAGGTGCTCTGGTTTCCTCCAATATTCCAAAGACATGCCTTAGTTAAACTGGTGAATCTCCAAGTTGCCTATAGGTGTGTGTGTACAGTGTGTGAGTGTGTGTGTTTGTACATGTCCTACAATAGGTTTGTACTCAGTTATCCACAGAGTGTAGAGAAAGGCCTTTGCTCCCCTGTAAATTCCTAAGTGGATTATCTAGGATATTTGGGAAGAAAAGAAAGAATGAATGAATGAATGAATGAATGAATGAATGAATGAATGAATGAATGAATGAAGGAAGTGGAGTTTTCCTTCCTAGTTCACCCAGTTGAAAATAAATC
Source organism: Protopterus annectens (assembly GCF_019279795.1). Classification (NCBI taxonomy): domain Eukaryota; kingdom Metazoa; phylum Chordata; order Ceratodontiformes; family Protopteridae; genus Protopterus; species Protopterus annectens. The sequence continues at coordinate 847,200,966 of NC_056747.1, forward strand.
TCAGTTTTTTATTGGGAATTACCAAGTTAATGAAATAAAATAAATAAATAAACCAATAAATAAATGAACACATGCAAATAAACAGTGAGTCACTTTTATAACCTAGTATAACAACTACAGAGATTTTAAAGACCTTAAGTTCAGGGGATGGAAACCTAATGACATAGTCAAATAACTGGTGCCAGAATCATGGGCTAAAACTCAGTGCCAAAAAATGCATAATGGTATCCTTTTGGGAAGATGGTTACCCCTGGAAAATACCACATTTCATACCTCTCAACTGTTCAGATTTTTAAAGAATGTCCAGATTTTTGACCCATATTTTTGATCTGTTCTTTATAAAACTTGTGGTTTTCTGACAAATCATTGAGCACTGAAGTCACTAAATAATGACAGATATTTGAGTTTCAGACTTCATGTTTTTCAGAAAATGCAGCAAAACCTGTTATTCTACCAACTTTCTGAGCTTACAAAAGCAAGTTTTAAAATCTGTCCCTCTTTTTGAGCCTTTGCCCCCCCCCCCCCCTTATTTTTGGATTTGCCCAGAGTTTTTGTCTTAAGAGGTTGTGAGGTATGTTGACAATATACCCCTAAAAGTAGACGCAATGGTCAGGGATCTCAGAACGCAAGTAGACAGTAACCTGGTCTTTGATCAACACATGTTTGTGGTGGTAAGAAAATCATTCTATATTGTGCAACTTATAATCAAAGGTATGGATACTAGAGGAGTGTAAACATTTATTTTATTACAGAAACAATGGAGAGGGACAAGATGGGGTAAGCACAAAGATACCAATGTATGGAATTTTCAGGAATGAAGGAGGAGAGGAAAGGAGAGGAGATGAGAGAAGATATGTAAATTAAGGTCATATAGGAAAATGAACACCACCACATGGAGGGGAAAATGGGGCAGGCAGACTCAGAACCAAGAGAAGTACACCAGTGATTAAGGTAGTGGAAGGAGGAAGATGATGACTTGAAACAGTATATTGGTTTCCAGACACAATGGAGGATGAGATAACAATACTGAAGACGAGAATAAAGAAGTAGGGTAGGAGGGAGAGAGTTTTACTTGTAACTCTGGATATGCTGACAGCAGACTGTGGAAATATGGCTCCCTACCTAAACAGGGAGCAGGAACCGACTATGATCATTGATAATGGGGTGTTCAACCCGCTGCTACAGAATTGTATCATAAAGGATAGAATTCCAGATGTGGTCCCATTAAAGGTGGAGGTTGTAAAGGTTGTCCAGGAAAAGGCATGACTAGCTAAAGTTAATCCTTCCACTGTGTGATTTCATGTAAGGGAAGTGTAAGTATACAAAAACAAAGATGGTGGAATGGCAATTTAAGGGAGTGCATTATGCTTAATTGGGGAGAGGGTCAAATATGAGTTATTGGTCTGGAGGTAAACTGAGGATGTGAACAAACCATTGGACTGAGTCAAGGATGAACTGCTCAGGGGTATAGAAAAGAACCTGAGGAACAGGGAAAAAGACTAGACATCCATTGTGGCTGCTTTGGAATGTGAGTCTACTAAGTAGGGCAAAAGATAAGATAATATATATAAGAGGGGGAAAAAAGGGAGGGGGATGATGAGATTGAGGAAATCTAGCAGAAGGAAGGAAACAAGCAAAAGAGCAACAGGGGAGGTAAGGGCAGCACTTGCACATGTCAAAAGTAAGTCAGGAAAAAGAGCCAAGAAGGACAACAAAAACGTTTTGGATATATACCCAAACAATTGAAGGAAGGGAAAGAGCTAACCAGACTGGTCAAGGATGAAAGTGAGATCTTAGAATACAGGGGGATTAAACAGATATATTGAACAAATATCTCATCACTTTTTTTCATCAAGGAAAAGGCAGGCAAGGTACCTTGATGTGAGGGTGGTAGGGCAGAGTATGGGAGCAGTGAATGGACACCAGGTTATACTGGAAGGAGGTGAACAGCATGCCTTTTTGTGAGGGTGGTAAGGCAAAGTAGGGGAGCAGTAAATTGAGACCAGAATATACTGGGGAGAGGTGAACATCGTACCTTGTTGTGATGGTGGTAAGGCAGAGTAAGGGAACAGTGAACAGATGCCAGGATATACTTGGAGGAGGCAGCCAGGGTACATTGTTGTGAGCGTGGTAAGGCAGAGTAGGGGAGAAGTGAACAAACACCAAGATATACTGGGTGGAGGCAGGCAGGGTATCTTGTTGAGTGGCTGGTAAAGCAGAGTAGGGGAGCAGTGAATGGACACCTGATTATACTGGAAGTAGGTGGACAGTGAACTAAGTACCCTTACAGAGAATAAGGCACATGGACCATATTTACAGCCTAAAACGATCCTAAGGAATCTGGCCTGTGTTTAAGCAGAAATCCTTAATGGAGACCTTCAACAGATTACTGCTCAGTATGTAAAAGTTCTTAGGGATGAAAGACAGCACAATTAAGCACCATGAATAATAAAAAAACAGGAAAAAAACAAGTGAAGTGCAGGCCTGTTAGCCTGGTATCAGCAACAGAAAAGACATGAAGAAAATCCTGAAGAAAAGACTGGTTTATTTTGCAGAGGACAAGAATCTCTAGGAATTTCCAAGACAGTCACCAACATAGATTCCTGATCAGGAGGCACCGGAAGTCAAATCTTACCTATGTTTGTGACTGGTTGCAGGAGAACTTAACAGAGAAACACTGGTAGATATTATCTACCATGACTTCACAAAGTTCTTTGGATATACCCCATATAAGATACTACAAGAAAGACTGCGAAGAGTGGCGAGAACCAAGAAAAGCGAGTCTCACTACTGGGGGTTCATGATGAGAAATATGGTCAGAAAAAAAGGAAAGCGACTAGTGGAGTATGGCAGGCCTCAGCCCTAAGTGTAGTAATCTTTGTGTGTTCACTTCAGACATGTCTGCATGTCAGACAGAATAAAGAACAAGATCTGCTTCTTTACTGATGACATAAAGACAAGTAAAGTAGAGGATGGTGGGGAAGAGTCAGTAAAGACAGATGAAAAGGCTCAGCAAATGAGAAGAAAGATTGCAGTTAAAATTCATTGCAAAGCACTGCACTTCGATCACAACAAACCTGGTGTAAAGTATCAGCAGAGGGGAGTGGAATTAATGGCTAGAAAGTAGGAAAAGGATTACGGTGAGTGATTATCATTGGACTGAGTGATCAGGGTGAGATGGTCATTGCAACAGTGAAAAGAAATTGGCCTGCATTCTTCGGGTGTAGACTCCAGAAACAAAGCAGTAATGTTGTTACCCTATGGTCACTAGTCAGACTAAAATGTGAATATTATGTACAGTTTCCCAACTATTCAGTGAGAGGGTCATCAGGCTAGTAGAAAGATTCCAGAGAACTCCACTAGAAGAGTGTGTTGGATGCAGGGGAAAGGTAAAGAGATAAGAGGAGACGACATTTTTCTAACTAAAGATGAGAAGACATATGGTGAAATGATATGGGTGCACAAGGTCATATCAGGAAGAAATGAAGAGATGGTAGGGGAGGAGTACAAATAAGCAGTAGATTATAGAGAGCAGCTATGTTCACAGAGAGAGCTATCGACCCAGACACTACTACGCTGGGTGGTGGAGCGGGAATCATGGAAGCATTTCAAAGGGCACGACACAGGTAGAGAAATGAGGTATGAAGGGATGGATTGGAAGCAGATTTTTAAATACTCTTAAACAACAGTATAGAGATGCTGATTTCTGATTATTTCTGCCATCATGCAAAAGTCACGTAATGCAACGTATTTCATAGCCATTCAATAAAAAAGATTTTATTCATGTATAATTCCCTGTAAAACATGTGTTACAGAATTTCATTTGAAGAACAGTGGCATAACTGTGATACTGAAGGAAATTTCACACTGCTGTCAGACCTGTAAATCTATACATCCCTAATGGCCAAACAAAATTAAATAATCAATCAAACTGCAGCACAAGAATTTAGGTTAGGGTCTGTGTGGATCAATCACATTTAGGTTTATAGATCAGTAGTAGGCTAACTGTCCTTCTGGGCCATTTTAAGCCAAGCTAATTACCCCATGAAAGAATCAAACCCTGTACCTGTAAGGCAAATCCCTTAACCATTATACCAAACTCCCTCCAAGATTGTATTATCTGTTGAATCCACAGAATGTATATTTGCAAATTTTTCAGACTAAATTATTTCTCAGCAGAGTATCTTGCCATTAGCACCATTAAATAATAAAAAAAAAATATTTAACAATACAGCAATACAGTAAGTTATGGGTAAGTTATATTTTACTCAAAATGGGGATACTATTGAATTATGAAGGTACACTGAGAGTTGCCAAAGCTACAGATTCCATTTATCATGGGAAAATATAAATATGTAATATACCAACACCACTGTTATTGTCTATTACAACTACATAATGGAATTATCTATAAAATAAACTTTTATGTAAAGTTGCTGTACTGTCAGGATACTTTGAAAGTTTTGTCTACATTTTCTGGTGCTGCTCAGTGAAGACCTCTATATTGCTTATGCACAATGCCAATGAATGTCGAGACTGAGTACACAGTGCATCATTACAGTACAGTCGGAACCCTGGTAGTGCGGCTGCTGCATACTCAGCATTTAATTTTGGGGACTAAAGGTTTCCAATAGTACAGTCCTCAGCAGTTAGCATTGCTACTTCACATCCCTTGCCTTTCCAGATTGATTATCACCTGCAGTGCCTTTTGTTTGGAATCTACATATCATCTTTGGGTCCATATAGATTTACATTAGGTGCTCTGGTTTCATCCCCCACCCCAAATGCATGCTTTAAATGGCTTGGTGAGCCTCCAGATTGTGAATAGTGGTGTGTGTACATACTGCAAAAGACTTAATATCCTATCTGGGATTGGTTTCACAGCCTTGCACCCCTTATGTGCTGGAATAGGAGCCAGATCCCCCATGGCACTGAGTTTGATAAAATTGGTAATTAGGGCTGAGTGTATGACTACATCTCTCAAAAACTGCTCTTACTGGCAATAATAAGTATGCATCAGAGGATGTATCACATGTTGAAGCCTTTGAATTCAGGTGTTTTTTTTTGTTTTTTTTTTGCCATTTCATTTTGCAAGCTTGCTGCTATTGCAGTAATGGTAGCATGGTCTTTTTTCTTCTTCTTGTAGACCAGAGCTTTTCTCCTGTGTGTAATTCATTCTCACTGTCTCTAGGAGTTGTACTTTACTTGAAGTCCCTATTGTATAACAGTAACTTTATCCTTTCCACCTTGGGAAGATTACTAAATATTTACTGACATCTTGAACACTCACTCTTATTATTAGTACTCAACCAACACTCTCCTTCTTAGGAGGAAGCAACCTCCACCATGACCTAGTGAAACTTGTAGGGTGATGCAATCAGTAGCTATTGATTTCAGTTTAAAAGAGCAAGATTGCACACTTTGGGAGGAATGAAGTGAATGTCAGGAGAAATTCTGTCTTTTCCAAAAAAGCATTTTGGTTGCCATGGAGGTGTTCTCGTTCCACCATTTCCAGCACACGAAATGTAAAATACAAGTGGCTTGGGAAATCAAGGCTGTGTTTGGCTAACGAATTCTTAAGAAATTCAAATTTAATGTCAGAAATAGGATGTGCCATTTGAATTTTTAGGCAGTTGATAGTTTTTCCTACGTAGAAACTGTTACAAAGTATACATTGTTCCCTGTAAAAGACCATTTAAGAACTGCAATCACTTCTAGAAGAGCTGCAGTTTTTTTGTGTGTTAGGACAATTAAAGGAACTTTTCCCACTTATCAGCTCAAAATATCTGCAGTCCGGCGGTCCGCATTTTAAAGTCCCTTTCTCTTTGCTGCTGTTGGATTGTTTTTTCCCTTTCAGGTAGTCATGAATGCTTTTCCCCTTCTTAAAGACAAATTTTGGTGTTGACCCAAAGAGTCTTTCTAGCTGCTTGTTGTCAGTGATGATAGTCCAGTGGTTGAGAATTACTTTTTTATTGGTTATATGTTAAAACTGTTCCCTCACTAAGACAAGGCTGGATTCCAAATGGCAAGTCTTAGAATCTAATTGGTCGCATATCCATAATATTTAAATAGAGTAAAACCAACTTCACCAATTACATGTATGTTTTTCATTCTATCAGAAGCTCAATCAAATAGAGTATAACCAACTCCAGCAACTACATGACATGCCTTTCATCCAATCAGAAGCTTGTCCTATGGATCCACCCACTGTTTTTGTGGCTATAAATTATTATGCTGTTTGGCTGTAGTACTCCTATCAGAAAAAGCCATTCTCATGGCTATTGTGTTTATCCATCTTTGAATAAAGCTTTGTTAAAAATGAAAAACTTGCATCTTATTCTTCAGAAAGGAGGGGATGATAATAATCCAAGGTAAACTTAATAATTTAATTTGGAGTACTACAGGCAAGAAACTTTTTAGGAGTAAGAAGACACTTCTGGACAGTCATATTTAATAATTCCTAGAAACTTGCAGTTTGTCCTGACTCTTAACCCTTAAGGGACAGATGGAATCCTACTGATCTGCTCATTCACCATTCGTGGTAATTCTCAACTTTGGCTTATTTTACAGTCTGATGATGATGACACAGAATATGGAACATTCTATTTGTTTTGGAGTGTCAGCTTTAACCATTATATCATCTGGCAAGATAAATCAGTTTTCATGCATAAGTGCTTCTACTCGAGACTCACTTTCAAATATGGCATGTTCCGTAATGATGAACTTATAAGAGCTCATCCATTCATGGCCAACAGACTGAAGAGGAATCTGATGAAGCTATTTTTACATGAGGAGCAAAGCCCTCCATATCCCACTTACAGGAATGGAAAGTGCAATCCCTTGTACCCTAGCTATTATAATTGCCACCAAGATCGCGGAATATCTAGACAGAGATGTAAATCTTTTGTCAAACATCCATTTGGTACACTGCAACTGAATAGCCACCAATGACTCTGTTAATCACTGATCAGTGACACCTTTATTTTCCTCTCATTTGAGGACTTCAGGGAGCCATAACATGTCTGTGAAAGTACTTTATGAGTCCACAAACTATGAAGTAAAGAACTAGCATGACATTACATAGCTTCCCGTTCTCCCTCCTTTCCAGATCACTCTGTCATATTGTTTCTTCACATCTAACACAGCTTATTTCACTTTGCTTACGCTCTCAGATTCCATTGTTTTATAAATTACTTTTTCATGTCCAGCATTCTATGACTTCAGCTGCACCTTTTCTGTCCTTTATCTGAACCTCTGCCTATCTTTTCCTTTTTCTAATCCCCTTCCCATCTTCTGAAGACTTCTGTTAAAACTTCTGTTCCCAATGGTGTTTGCCAGTTGTGCATTCATATAGCTCCCTTCCAGATTCTTTCCTGATACTTAACATCTCTATCTTCTCAAATCTACATAGTCACCATAACTCTATAACCTATACTTTACTGGAAAGGCTCACCCGGATTCTGCTACAGTTTGCTGTGAGGGAAAGATTAGTTTGCTTTTTATTTGTTGTGTTTTGTATTACTGTATTGATTTGTTTTCTTTACACTGTGTTTTACTTGTGTTCTGCTTTTAACTGCATACTAAAACTTGAAAGGAGGCCACAGCTCTGTCTCTTGTGAGTCATACAGAAAATGTTCCCACCCTCTCACCCAGTTACTGTTGTGTTCTTAAACACCACTGTCTTTCTAGTTGCCTGCCCCTTGTGTTAATTTGACCATATATCTCATTTCCTCTCTGCTTTTACTGGCTGGTGTGAGTAAGCACAGAATTATCATTTTGTGAAAGTACTCCCCTTCAGCTATTTAAATTTATTGGCCATCCTACTGTATTCCATAGTACCAGAATACAAAAGTGACCACCCCCTTTCAATCTATCTTGCTCTTTTAAAAATAGTGACTCTCCACTAAAACTTAACTTTTAGACGGGTAAAACTTAAGTTACCTACTTTGACATCTAACTCCTCTAGTGCACACTGCAGTGTTTAGGATAAACCATTTTTCATCATACCTTTAAGCATCTATTGCAAGACCACCGCTTATTGTATAGCCCACATTCTGCCTCTCAGTAGTCATCTTAGAATGAGTGCTTCTTTTTTCTCCTGGTGAGAGAAGGAGTGCAGTTACATTATTTCCTGGAGACTGCTGATCACCAGAAAGCTTAATAACTGTTTTATAGGTGACAGTTTAGAATCTGTGCTTATATTCTGATCCTGGTGAGAGTAGGAGCAGAGTGCATTGATTTCTGTCTCTTTCTGGTTGGAGAGTGAGTGTCTGTGCTTAACATACCTGATTGGTCTGGTTGCTAATCGAGTCATCTACCAGAAAAAAGCTACAAGCCTGTAGACCCTTGCATCATCTGGGACAAGACTGTGGATCACCAAACAGGCCATGGCCTGCTTCTCTTCTTGGGATTGGTGCTAAAACTAGATAGTTTTAGCTAGAAATAGACATTTTTCTTAGTTTCAGCACTCAAAACTGTTTTGTTGTGCTCAGCATTAGCTCAGAACTCGTTGAAAGCACTAAATAAACTACAAAGTACTACAGCACTCGACATTCCTCTCATGTCAAGAGGAAAACAGTTCTTAGTACTTAAATTAATAAGCACCTATCCAGGAATGTCCATGGGTCAGCTCCCGGTGTTTTCTCCTGTCCACCTGATGAATCTGGGCATCTTGGGGCAATGTAGCAATTGCCTCATGTACACTGACAACCCTCTCCTCCTACCACCCAACACTACAACCTGTGAGAGATGCACTCATATAACCAAACTGGAAGCAAAGCTCTCTCCAGCTAAGACTGGACTAGACAGTCAAGAGGAGAAGGTTAACACCTGCACCACACCACACTCAACACATAGTCCTTCAAAACCCACACTATCAAAACCCACATATAGAAACACAAAGCACACACCCACATTCAAGGAGGCTCTCAATAAAAATCTGCCCAAGCAACAGAGACCTCCCAAACTGAAACGCAGACAACCACCACCCACAACACTACCCAAATGACTTATAGCCCACAAAATTAGTGTACCACTCAACCTCAGACCACAAGGCAAAACAACATACCCAACACACTAGTCATAGGTGACTCTATAGTCAGGCACACTGATGTCCCACTCACCAGGCTAAACAAGGAGAAAATTACTGTCAGCTGCCTGTCGGGTGCTAGGATCCACCACATAATGCATGCACTCAGGTCACTCCACAACAAGTACAAATATGACTCTGTCATTGTCCATGTTGGTGTGAATGACCTGAGATGTACCTTTCTGGACTACATGAAAAGAGACATGGAGGAGCTGTCTGATCTTGTAGCCCAGGCAGGTATGACCCTAGCCCTGAGTAGCATCCTGCCATCGTCCAGAATGACACCACAGTACAAGGACAAAATGATTGAGTTTAACAATTGGCTAAGCTTCTGGTGTCATTCTAAGGGGATCCAGTATCTGTCTGCCTGGGAGGACATGGTCGACAGACCATGATGCTTTGCCAGAGATGGCCTGCATTAGTCGCCCCTGGGATTCCGGATACTGGCCAAGGCTCTTGCCACCCCTATAGTGCCTTTTTAGGTAAGGTTCAAATGCCAAATTTACCACTGTAACAGGTACCAGCAAGCAAACTCTGAGGGTAATGCTACTCAATGCTAGAAGTCTAAACCTCAAAATGCAATGACTCGAGGCACTCCTTAAAATGAGAACATCGACATCTGTGCAGTGACAGAGACCGAGTTCAAAGCTCCAGTGAGCACCCCTGCATTACCAGGCTATAAATCATACCACACCTTTCGGCCACCTAACCTGGACCGAAACACTAAAGGTGGAGGAGTGTCCATATTCATTAAGGATATCCACACCTCTAGGCTAGTTGCTCAACATAATGCATCCGAAATTATCCAAGTGCAACTAACACTGGGCAAGACTGCAATCCAGGTTGTAGCTTGTTACAGATCCCCCACTATGCCCCATGATTCAATTTCCCACTCTTCATTTTTTAAGATACTGGAAAATATTAAGGTACAACCCAATACCTTAATTATGGGTGATTTCAACTACCCCACCATCAGCTGGGAAAACTACTCATGTACCAACTCATTCGCTCAATGTTTTCTGGAATTCATAAATTCCAATGCCTTGGATCAGCTTGTCCACACCCCTACCAGGGCCAGCAGTATCCTGGACCTGGTCATTACCAATATGGGTAACCGATGTTCCACGGCAGAGGTCAACTCCTCGCTGGTCAGATCCGACCACAAGCTAATCACCCTAGACATCCATATCCCACCCCCACCCCCATTAAGGAAACCACCATCAAAAACTACTCCAAAGCCAACTTCATGCTTCTTAAGACAGAAGTGGCAAATGTCATGACACCCATGCAGACTGAAAATAGAGGTATGACTGCTGAATCTTACACAAATGCACTGCATAAGTACATACACGAGTGCATGGATCGTGACATCCCCAACAGAACCAAGATGCTATCCTCCAAAAAAAGGAAGTCAATCTGGTGGTCCCCTGCCATAAACAAACTCTACAACAGAAGGAAGAAGCTGTTGCAAAAATGAGTAAAATACCAAGATTGGAGGAACTCCCTGGTCAGCCTCAGAAAGAAAGCTGAGATCCCTCATAAAATCCTCCAAAACCAGTTATGAAAATAAAATCGCCACTGATTCCAAAGACAACCACAAAGCATTCTACAGCTATGCCAAGAATCTCAATGGCAACACTCAGATCTGCTCTGAGCTACAGCACAATGGCACTAAATATACAGAGCCAACCGATATTGCCAACATCCTGGTAGATAGGTTCAGTGCTAACTTTACCCCCCTTTCGCCCTCCAAAGGGCCCATCTTAATACCGGAAGAATGCAAAGCCCCTGTAATCATGGATGAACAAGTAAAGACCGCACTCTCCAAAGCCAAGAACACAGCATCCATAGGACCAGACAACATCCCAGGCTACGTACTGCATGAACTACAGAACGAACTGGCACCCCACCTAAGTACCATGTTCAATCATAGCCTCACCTCAGGCTATGTGCCTACTAAATGGTGCACAGCGATGGTTATCCCACTCCACAAAGGGGTGCCACCATGGACCCTGGAAACTACCGCCCCATTAGCCTGATGAGCCTGGTCTGCAAGGCCATGGAACATATCATCTTAGAGCTTATAAACAAAGACATTGGTAACCTCCAAACCCTGGACCCCACTCAGTATGGGTTTGCAAAAGGTATATCATGTCTACTAAACCTGATTGACTTCTTTGAAGCAGTCACAAGAGCCATAGATGAGGGCAAGGTAATGCACACAGCCTATCTTGACCTTGCCAAGGCTTTCAATACCATCCCTCACTCTGGAATTATAGATAAACTCACTAAACTGGGCATAAATCCCTATGTCACAAGATGGGTGGCCAACTGGCTCACTGACAGAACCCACACAGTAAAAGTAGCCAACTCCAAGTCCAACTTCAGACCAGTGATGAGTGGAGTACCACAGGGTTCGGTCCTGGGTCCTCTCCCATTCGACATCTACTTCTCTGAAGTGCAGGCCAACACAGAAGGTTTTGGCTAACAAAGTTCACAGATGACTGCAAACTGGGACCCATAATAAAATCACCTAATGATGTAGACATTCTACAAAAGGGCCTCACAGAGACATGTTTAGTGTCAAAGTCATGGCCTCAAGCTCAATGCCAAGAAGTGCATTGTCATCCCCTTTGGGAAAAACTTGGTACCCATGAACTACCACATAGGTGGTAGCTCACTAAACACTGAAAGTGTGATAAAGAGACCTCGGGACACAGGTGGACAGTAGTCTCTCCTTTGATAACCACATCGCCATAGTGGTCAGGAAATCCTTCTACATGGCACACCTCATCACAAAAGGGTTCCACTCTAGAACAAAGGAGGTCATTGTTCCTCTCTACTCATCCCTCATCAGACCCATTATAGAGGACAATGCCCTGTTTGGCATGTATCTCACAAGACACCTACAACAATTGGAAAGGCCACAGAAATACCTCACTAAGAGGATTACTGGCCTCAAACAGATGCCATACGCAGACCGTCTCAAAAACTTCAGCTCTACTCCGTCACATATCGCCTACTCAGAGGTGATCTCTGCCTAACATACAAAGCTATGTCAAACCCAGAGCTGTTGGACATGCTACACTTAAGGAAATCCCAATCTCTCCGAACCACACGCTCCAGGGACCTAAACCATGTCACCAGAATAAACAGAACATGCTGGAGGGATATATTCCTGTCCCAGAGACTTCCCATACTCTGGAACAAACTACCCATTCATGTCAAGCAAAGCTCCTCATTGGCCCTCTTTAAGAAAAATCTTGACGACTGGATGGGAAATAGAAAATTCACCCGGGGGTCACTTCTTCGGCACTGCTCGACAGGGGCACAGGAAAATAATTTTCTTGGGTGGCGAAACCTTTTTGGCTAGGCTTATATAGGCCCCAGGGCTGATAGCCTAGTACCCACCTATGAACCTATAATACGCATAAGCTTATCATCTTAGCATTGTGTAAATGTTAGATAGTAATCTTCCATCCACTTCTTGTCAGTTCTGTGTCGGGTGTTTAGTGTTTGTCTACTTTCCATGTAATTATCTCTGTTTATTTTACCTAACTTTTCCCTTACATGTTCTATATGGATGCCAGTTTCCATTTTGATGGCCTCTTCTCTGTGCATAATTGTACGCGCTACATTTAAGTGTCTCTCACTTGTATGCATTTCTTACTTATTGTTCCTCCACTGTCAAGCACTACTTAATAGTAACTTAATTCCTTACTTTAATTCCAGTTTTATAATATTCATTTTTATTTTTTCCCTGTTAAAATATGGTACTTTGTTTCTTTTGCTTTGTACAGAGCCTGGAATGCTTAAATATTAAATAAAACTATTCAATAATATCTGCTTTGGTGTTCTAATGTATTTACATTCCGTTCTATTGACTGCTCCTGACTTTATCTTTTTGTTCATTTTATGATATGTGTCCCAGTGCCTGTTATGTCAAGTGCCTTTGTTTTGCTATCAGTTTGCACTGTGTTATTGATCAAACTTCATTGTTTTGTAATAGTCTGCACCTGTTTCTCTTCTGATAAGCTTTTATTACTAATGCAGTTTGCTTGTTTGTCATGCCTGTGTTTGACTCCAATTATCAGAGATTTTCTCTTTGAATCTGCAGTGTAAATAAACTACAGAGTTGGACAATACCAAATTTAAGCATTAAATAAACTAAACTGATAAAAATATAAATGTAATAAACAATAGGTGAGGACTAGGCAGTGGTAGTTTACCAAAATGGTATATGGAGATGGAGGATGTGGAATACGTGGAAAGAAATGTAACACTGAATATATGCCCATCTGAAGACAGCAGAGAAAGGGATATGCTATTGATATGCTGTTTATCAAGGAGAGAGACAATGGCACAAAGTAAAGAGGAAACACAAAGAGGGAGATAGGGTCATGGGTGACATGAAAGATTTAAGTCTGCCTTTGGGAAAATATAATTTATTATAGTTTGTCGATGGATTCATTTAGCTAGGCAAAACCCATAGCAGTGATGGCATGGGCAAAGAAGCTCCATTAATGTCGACACAGTAAAGTTATACAATATAAGGACCCCACTGTTACAGGTTTGAGATACCATTTTAAATTAGTGATGGTTCACATGCACATCATATGTTCATATAGCAATTTTAAATCAAAAATAATAAAATACCCATACAACATTGAGGTTAGTTGTGTTTTGAAACATATATTCCACTCAGAGACATAGATTTTGGTGCCAGATAAGAATTGGTTAGTCACTCCAGTCTGCTCATTTCCGTTCTTTATGCATAAGCTTTGACTCCTGTTCCACCAACAAGCTTATTTAATTCTTTTTCCAGCTGGCATTAGACTTGCCTTATGTCTGTTACATGCTTTCTTAAATCCTGAACTGCCTTTTCATTACTATGTCTTTAGAAAGGCCGTTCCAGTCATCAAACACCCCTTTCTGTAAAAATACTTCCTTTATATCAGTCATTAGCCACCCTTTCTATAAGAAAATACTTCTTTATTGCCCGTTTGTACCTTCTGCTTTGTTTTTTTCTACAGTTTAACCTCTTATTCTTATGTATGCATTTTTGAAGGTGTGTGCCTACTTGGACTCTTGGGATTCATCTGAGGTACTTACATTTTTTTTTTTGGTCCCCATGGGCCTCATTTTTACTAGGCTGGCCCTCAGTACCCAACATCCACACTGGGTCAACCAGCTACTCTTCAAACCCCCCCCAGACTTACTATGTTTTTTGCTGGGGCTGGTCATGGATCCTGAGAGTGCCCTGGGAGCTTGGCTCATCTGCGCTTCCTTCCGGGGGGATTTTTCTTTTATGACCTACCCACTTCCCTTTCTCCACCCACCATGCTCATTGATTACATCTAAAGGAACTCCCCTCTTTGAACCATGCTGCCCTTAGGGAGTGTATCAACAAGTGTCTTCCCACCTAGGATGGTCATGCCCATCCCTTCCCTTACTGCCATTTTTAATTGTATACTACACCATTTCTATAGATGCTGATGTTGAAGTTTGCATAATATAGCAATTTGGGCTGCACTCCTTCTGTCTGAGTATGCAAACTTCAGTAATGGGTTCATCATGTCACATTATAAGTCTTACCATGACTGTGGAATAAGAAGTGGCAACAGAAGAAATTCATGACCTTTTCAGCATTATGAACATACTAGGCTGGTGATGTAAGTTGACTTAATAGGTGTGGTTGTGGGGGAGTACCACATTTCGGGTTGCGTCAAGGGCTGCAGTTTTCATGCTAGCAGAGTTCCTGTAGTGGTTTGTCATTGCTGGACTGTTACAATTACCAAAGTATGCACCTTATGTATGCATATATATTTGATATGAGTAGCATAAAGGTATTGTCATGAGCATATCAGGTCATATGCCATGGATGTTAGTTCTTCTGTACATGACTGAAGTGCAATCCACCTATGAATAACTGTCTCATATAGATGTACCTGTATATCATGTAGCCCCCTACAGTGCCTTATCACAGTCTTATTTCTTGTTATTGCTCACATACAAATGTCTCTACAAATGTCTTACAACTGTTGCGTAATAGGTCAATGATATGGTTACCTTCATATGTGCATTTTGCACACGGGCGAACAGCAGATGTGTGAAACGACATTTGCAAAGTTTGCAAATATTAAGCAGGTTCAAATGTGCAATGAGCAAATGCACAGTGACATTCGCTCATTGCAGATTTGGCATTTTGGTGTGGGTTGCACTATAGTGGGGGTTGGAAAATGGTCTCTTTCCCCACCGTAGTGCGATCTCGGAGTTAGTATATTAAAGTAGGGGGTCGGGGGGTGCAGGGGGGCTTGCCCCCCTGCTTTACACTTCATTACATTTTGTATTCGACATTTATGTTTGAAAATCAGCGAATCTGCTTTTCGATTTGCTGATTTTCTAACATTGGAAACTGTCGCAGTTTTGCTTTTCGTGGTTATGATTCGCTTATATGAGCAATCATACGAGTGTGCTTTGCCTTTGTAAAGGTAAACCAAATGATGTATGTTTGTAAGTCAAATGTATGTTGCATTACTTACATGTTTTATCAAATCCACATGAGCCTCAGCTGAGAACTGTCCCTGACCAATAACACTTGCTGAGACATGGAACAGGAGCAGGCCAGCACCCAGTGTTGCCAAGTACGACACTTCCAAAACTTCCACCTTGCACTTTATACTAACAGAAGCATATCTATGCATGTGCATGCACACATACGCACACCCTCTGACAGTTTTACTGATGATGTCTTGACTGGAATGTAGGCTTAGAAACTGATTGCAGTTCACTGAAGTGAATTTGATTGACTTTTTCCTCCTGCAGAATTTTGACATGAAGTTTTGCAGTATGCACAGATGCAGCAACATATGGAAGTGCTAGGTTAGATGGCACTGATTATCCTAAAATCCTGATTGTTCAAGACTGTGGACACAGGCGATGCAATGGATGGGACTAGATCTGAGGCAGCACACTGTCAGTTGTGAGGAGCATTTTAAGGAGAATCAGTTTGAAATTCTTCACATTATAAAACAATCAACAGACTTCCAAGCATAAGTATGTTGATTAACATCTCATGCTATATCTAGTATATTCTTCTTCAAGCCTAGGGCTGTACAATGCATAACTGCTGCTATATGGAAGTAGGACAAAGTACTGCCATGTTCCATTCTGCTGTGCTTTCTTTCACATCATATTACAGTCATTCAGAATCATCAGATTCTGTTATTGCTATACTGCTCATTTATAACCATAAATATGTATCTATTTTGATAGTTCCGTAGCTAGGAAATATAAGCAGAGAATCAGGAATCAAGATAGTTATTGTTGTCTTTGTTTATCTCTGACAGGTTAATATGTGATATGAAGTTTCTAGCGGGAACATATTTCCTAATGAAAGTGTACACTGAGGTGCGTAGTGCTCTTTCTTCCTAGCATTAGACAGGAGTATCAGTTTTTCTCTTTGAATAATTGTCAGTGTGATGTTTCATTAGTTTGCCATAATCATTGACTGCTACTAGTGGTATGCATAAAACACAGACAAGGCATATTAAATTATTGATGTGCAATGCAACTCCTGTGAAGTATCATGCTAATTTTAAATGAGGTAAAGCAATTTCAAGTGCACTGTCAAAGTGATACAATGTTACACAGTACATATTTAATACGAAATCCTTCTTAGATTCTGCTTGGAGCTGGTCTGCTGTTGAATAGCACTTCCACCTCATTGTGCTTGAATACATAACCTACCACTGCGGAAAACCTAGACAGAATGACAGAGGGTGCTACTGTTGACGTCAAAGAAGTTGACTTGCAAGGAACTGTGACATCAGTCCAAAGTGGCTTTGATCATATCTACTGTGTGTTTTCTCCTACACTAGCTGGATGCCTGTGGATATCATCTTCCACTCGAACACAGATTCTGGTAAGTTGGTTTCCATGCATAAATTGATTACCCTGTATCCCTCATATATAACAATTAGGATACCTCATGAGTATGCCAACATAATGAGCAGTTAGCCATAGTACTGACATGTCTTAGTACAGTAGCAGAAAGTGTAATTGTGAGCTGATATACATCGCCATGTATGTACTGCTTGCGGAAGTGTGGCTCTGTGATGAAGCTGTCCCGCTGCTCCTAATATAGCAATGATGTGGCAGTGGATCTGAACATTCGCCATGGCTATTGCTACCTGTTTCCATACAGAGCCAATGCCTTAACTGTTGTTTACTTTTTTTTCCATTATCATGCATCACAATTGTAATTATATATTTTTCCTTTGCTTTTTATGAATTATCCATTGTCTGTCATCGCTATGCGGTTATTAATAATGTCTTACATTTCTTAGAGAGACTTTAACAAACCAGATGTACTGGTTTGAGTCTTCATTTTGTCGATACGTACCTTATTCCTAGTCATACATTGTCATTTTAATGCTTTCCATTCAGATTACAATTAACATTGCTTGTGAAGATCTATTTTTGGTCTGCATTGGTAAGTGCCGCATAAACCGAAGCACGGAAAGTGTGCACTAGACAATGACAAACTGCAATCACACAGATGCAGGCTGTCTGAATACATAAACATTTGAGTGTTAAAGGTTAAAATAAATGAACAAGCAGCACAGACCAAAGTGCATGAGTCAAGGCATTTTCATCTTGCACTATTCACAGTCTGTGGGTTTAAATGGATTGTTACAATGATAATGATTTTAGCAGACCAAACATACTTTCTTCCACCTGTCCTGTCCAAAAGTGTATCCCAATATCTCTCTCTTATATGGTATCTGTGAGGTATGTAGCTGCTCTAAGTTAGATGATATTAGTAAAATCTGCACTGGGCAATGTAATATGGATCAATATCATGATAATACTGTTCTTTGCATACCTAGTCAGCGTATTCTGTCATCATAGTAAAACAGAGCCATGCAAGTCATTGTCAATGAAAATCACTTTGACCATTGTAATTCTAATGGTGCTTAATATCAATACAGCTCACATTTAAATGTTTATCTGTGTTATCTCGCTGGTATTAAAAAGGCTGAGGATCATAGAAAGAATCACGATTGTGTGGTTTTGGTACATCGGATACAGTCTGTAATCAGCCATGTTTACTGGTGCACAACTTCATGCCATGGTGACAGCAAGGGAGTAACTGACAAGAATCCCAGCTCAGTCATCTGTGATGTACACAAACAGCAGAGTGAGGTTTACCCACAATGCAGCAAAGGTGATCTTGGAGAAAGCATGTGGATTGAGAGAGGTACTTGTGTCTTACACTTTCATCTAAATGAAATCCACACAGTTGCAAAGTAAATGAGAATATCATTATACATACCAAGTGTTTTCACTTTGTTAATTGTTGTAAATGTTGGCTGTCATGAACATAAGTGAAGTTGTAGTCTTTAGATGTTGCATTTTATTGATTCTTAGTTAGCAAGTAATTGTGGTAAACCTTTAAAGTGTTAGTGATTGCAGGAAATATACTGGCACATGCAGTAATTGTTGTTGCATTACAAGTGTACTTATTACTAATTGAAAATTGCTACAAAGGTGGTTTAGCCCAAGTAAGTCATACATTTAAGGGGCACTGCATCTTTAAAGGTGGCAAGCCATGCAAGGTATTTGAAGGAATCCTGACTAACCTGGCCCTTCCATGTGATCTACCATGGGTTTCTGCTACTGATCAAACTGCAGCATTGCAGTAATTTGACAAAGTCATCAACTTCTTCGTTCCCATGACAGTACACTTCTTTTATGACATGATACAGGTGTGACGTCCATGCATTGGCCCAGTAATAAAGGAACCTCAATCCTCACTACTAACACCAGTGAGGGGGCGTCCACATTGGGAAGGATAACAAATACACACACAGTAAAGTACAATTTCCCTTAAGAGCACAGAGATCACAGTCAGTCTGGGGTTGGTTTCTCCCTTTCTCTCCAGATCCCCAATAAGACTCCCCACTGGCACAGCTATAGAGTAGAGTCCTTAGCCAAGGTTCCAAGCCAAGTTCTCCCAGCACTCCCTCTGTCCAACCAGTGCTTCGTGTCCCTGTCCAAGTACTTCACACACACACACACACACACACACACACACACACACACACACACACACACACACACACACACACACACACACACACACACACTTTGATATATGATTTATATACAACCACACAGACACTCCTGGGGAAGGCTGGCACAGGTTCACTAGCTGTGCCCCTTCTGTCCAAGCTACAAGGTAGTAATCAACTGCCACCAGAATCCCTGTTTATCAGCTACCAGCAAAGCCCTTCCCAAAGGGTGTCCAATTATTACTGTGCAATATTATTATCCAATTAGTAAGTGTGACCAGAACTTTTAAGGCTTATTGGAGTGGCTTTGTACTCTAGAGCTTAAATTATCTCTACACAAAACAGCCACAGTTGAAAGGTTTAAAAAATATTTAATAATAAATAATAAAACACAAGACAATACTTCTTACTACACAGTACTAGTCAAGAGTTCAGACATCACAGGAAAATGCTTAAAATAATAGTGTAGAATAATTCTGACATAAATATAAAAAAAACAGCTAGACTAAACTTACTGTTTTCTATCTTTTCCTAAGAACAGTCACAGTTCTAGATAAACTTACATATAGAATAAAAGCAGAGTACTGGTGAGTTGTTGTCAGCTTTAGACAAAATCCAAATTGCTCTCTCTCTCTCTCGCTCTGCGATAGTCTTTTAAATTGATAATACATCACTGCTGACTCATTTTAGATTACATCATTCTTCTCTGGTTCCCAGACTGACAGAAACTCAGAGCTTAACATATCTTTGATCTTGCACCTGGTTAGGAAACCATAGCAATTAAAGACATTATATATGTAAAATCTAGCAATTAACTCTGGTCTCAAAGCAATAGAAAGAATCTGCTGGTCCAGACCTCATGGCTCCGAGTTTCAGATCAAACAGTCATACAATGCTTGACTTATCAGCTTTCTTCCAGCAGAGTGCACTGTTGTTACATTTTTGATGTTCAACATTTAGCAGATATCAAATAGTGGTGAAAAATGTGTGTGCTGAGTGTACAATGTCATGTCTGCCCTGAATTTTCCACAGGTTGTGGGTTGACTGTACTTTAACTTTACTTCAGCTATAGCTGTGGGAAGTTGCAAAACCAGTAGGGGGAGCTGTGATATTTAGCCACTGATAAAACCACCACTGCAGTACAATAAGATGCAAACTACTTATTATTTGCACTAAAAATTCCAAAATAATGTTACTTAACTTGCCATCACCTCATTGCAGTTGTCATTGTGCATTTATATACTACTTTGTTGTCCGATACTCATGACATCTTTCTGTCATACTGAGCGTGCCGGTTATTCAGCTGGTGTGCTGCTGCCTGATATAGATTTATACAAGACTTTCTTTCTCCCTTCACTGCTCATCATTGCATAAATACTGGTAAGCATAACACAACACAGTATATTGCTTTTCTATGCTCTGTTTTGTAGCCATAACATTATATGCGTTACTGATAATATAGTATCAGTAGTAGGAAGTGAGGGCGGCCGCGATGGTGCAGCGGTTAGCATTGCCACCTCACAGCAAGAGGTTTTCCAGTTCGATCCTCAGCTGGGGTGCCTTCTGTACAGAGTCTGCATGTCCTCCCTGTGGTCACGTGGGTTTCCTCCGGGTGCTCCGGTTTCCGCCCAAAGACATGCTGTAGGTGGATTGGATACTCTAAATTGGCCCTAGGCGTGAGTGCGTGCCTGTGTGTGCATGCCTTCTGTGGAAGGTTGGGCACCGGGCTGGCAACTCGACATTGTAAAACTCCACTGCCAATCATGAACAGACAGGCGATCTGCTGTGGTGACCCCTAACCGGGAAAAGCTGAAAGAAGAAGAAGTATTAGGAAGCGAGTATTAAGTTGGAACAACAATGCACAATGGATTGTGAGACAGATGGTTCACCTGTGTTCAGTAGATGTATCATCAAGTTGTAACGCACTGACTTTTTTATTATACAGATCACACTGATGACCGTGTTGAGGCAATGTTTTATGCTTCAGGACATATAAAGATGGAGTTTGCCATGAAAATACATAACACAGACAACCCTTCCTAATGCCAAAATTAAAAAAAAATATATGACAAGCCCTACCTGCAGTCAACAACAGATAGAGCACCACTATCTGTAAGAAGAAAAGCCACGTCAGTCATGTAAGTATTTCATTTTCATGCATTCAAACCATAAAAATAGTCAGAGACTCGCTTTCATGAAAATGAAAATAAAATGCATTACATTTATTGCTGCAAAAATAAGGCAACTGGAACAGCAGCAATCACAGGCTGCTCTAGAGGGATTTGACAGTCCAACTAATTCAAATTCTGATGTCTGTTTATATTTCAGGACAGTTTCAAGCAAATCCAATGGCATCGGATGGAGAAAACAGTTGTGACAATCATTATATGTCTGGAATGTGAGGGAAAACATGATTAAGATATGACAACAAGGAGGGATGTGGCCAAGATGCCAGTCTGATAGCAGCAGGAATCCATAACTCTGCTTAGATTTTAATATCCTGACAGGAAATATACTTTAATTTTTAGAAAAATGTAACTAAAAGTATACTAAAAGATAGATTAACATAGACTATTATTTTCTAAAAAATAATACATAGTCAAGAGAATTTTTTAATTATTCCTGTCAAGAAGTTTTCTACTGGAGATCTCAAGATGAGCAACTGAAAGAACCCACACCAGGAGAGTGCAGTGAAGAAAGAATTACATCTTATAATAACAAACATCCAAGAACTGTCACTAAAAACATGAGCAACGTGAAGAACCCAGACCAGGAGAGTGCAGTGAAGAAAGAACTACATCTTATAATAACAAACATCCAAGAACTGTCACTAAAACATGAGCAACGTGAAGAACCCAGACCAGGAGAGTGCAGTGAAGAAAGAACTACATCTTATAATAACAAACATCCAAGAACTGTCACTAAAGCATGAGCAACGTGAAGAACCCACACCAGGAGAGTGCAGTGAAGAAAGAACTACATCTTATAATAACAAACATCCAAGAACTGTCACTAAAGCATGAGCAACTCGAAGAACCCACACCAGGAGAGTGCAGTGAAGAAAGAACTACATCGTATAATAACAAACATCCAAGAACTGTCACTAAAAACATGAGCAACGTGAAGAACCCACACCAGGAGAGTGCAGTGAAGAAAGAACTACATCTTATAATAACAAACATCCAGGAACTGTCACTAAAAACATGAGCAATGTGAAGAACCCACACCAGGAGAGTGCAGTGAAGAAAGAACTACATCTTATAATAACAAACATCCAAGAACTGTCACTAAAAACATGAGCAACGTGAAGAACCCACAGCAGGAGAGTGCAGTGAAGAAAGAACTGCATCTTATAATAACAAACATCCAGGAACTGTCACTAAAAACATGAGCAACTCGAAGAACCCACACCAGGAGAGTGCAGTGAAGAAAGAACTACATCTTATAATAACAAACATCCAAGAACTGTCACTAAAAACATGAGCAACGTGAAGACCCCACACCAGGAGAGTGCAGTGAAGAAAGAACTACATCTTATGATAACAAACAACCAAGAACTGTCACTAAAAACATGAGCAACGTGAAGAACCCACACCAGGAGAGTGCAGTGAAGAAAGAACTACATCTTATAATAACAAACATCCAAGAACTGTCACTAAAAACATGAGCAACGTGAAGAACCCACACCAGGAGAGTGCAGTGAAGAAAGAACTACATCTTATAACAACAAACATCCAAGAACTGGCACTAAAAACATGAGCAACGTGAAGACCCCACACCAGGAGAGTGCAGTGAAGAAAGAACTACATCTTATAATAACAAACATCCAAGAACTGTCACTAAAAACATGAGCAACGTGAAGAACCCACACCAGGAGAGTGCAGTGAAGAAAGAATTACATCTTATAATAACAAACATCCTAGAACTGTCACTAAAAACATGAGCAACGTGAAGAACCCACACCAGGAGAGTGCAGTGAAGAAAGAACTACATCTTATAACAACAAACATCCAAGAACTGGCACTAAAAACATGAGCAACGTGAAGACCCCACACCAGGAGAGTGCAGTGAAGAAAGAACTGCATCTTATAATAACAAACATCCAAGAACTGTCACTAAAAACATGAGCAACTCGAAGAACCCACACCAGGAGAGTGCAGTGAAGAAAGAACTACATCTTATAACAAACATCCAAGAACTGTCACTAAAAACATGAGCAACGTGAAGAACCCACACCAGGAGAGTGCAGTGAAGAAAGAATTACATCTTATAATAACAAACATCCTAGAACTGTCACTAAAAACATGAGCAACGTGAAGAACCCACACCAGGAGAGTGCAGTGAAGAAAGAATTACATCTTATAATAACAAACATCCTAGAACTGTCACTAAAAACATGAGCAACATGAAGAACCCACACCAGGAGAGTGTAGTGAAGAAAGAACTACATCTTATAATAACAAACATCCAAGCACTGTCACTAAAGCATGAGCAATGTGAAGAACCCACACCAGGAGAGTGCAGTGAAGAAAGAACTACATCTTACAATAACAAACATCCAGGAACTGTCACTAAAAACATGAGCAACGTGAAGAACCCACACCAGGAGAGTGCAGTGAAGAAAGAACTACATCTTATAATAACAAACATCCAAGAACTGTCACTAAAAACATGAGCAACGTGAAGAACCCACACCAGGAGAGTGCAGTGAAGAAAGAACTACATCTTATAATAACAAACATCCAAGCACTGTCACTAAAGCATGAGCAATGTGAAGAACCCACACCAGGAGAGTGCAGTGAAGAAAGAACTACATCTTACAATAACAAACATCCAGGAACTGTCACTAAAAACATGAGCAACGTGAAGAACCCACACCAGGAGAGTGCAGTGAAGAAAGAACTACATCTTATAATAACAAACATCCAAGAACTGTCACTAAAAACATGAGCAACGTGAAGAACCCACACCAGGAGAGTGCAGTGAAGAAAGAACTACATCTTATAATAACAAACATCCAAGAACTGTCACTAAAAACATGAGCAACGTGAAGAACCCACACCAGGAGAGTGCAGTGAAGAAAGAACTACATCTTATAATAACAAACATCCAAGAACTGTCACTAAAAACATGAGCAACGTGAAGAACCCACACCAGGAGAGTGTAGTGAAGAAAGAACTACATCTTATAATAACAAACATCCAAGAACTGTCACTAAAAACATGAGCAGCGTGAAGAACCCACACCAGGAGAGTGTAGTGAAGAAAGAACTACATCTTATAATAACAAACATCCAAGAACTGTCACTAAAAACATGAGCAACGTGAAGAACCCACACCAGGAGAGTGTAGTGAAGAAAGAACTGCATCTTATAATAACAAACATCCAGGAACTGTCACTAAAAACATGAGCAACGTGAAGAACCCACACCAGGAGAGTGCAGTGAAGAAAGAACTACATCTTATAATAACAAACATCCAAGAACTGTCACTAAAAACATGAGCAACGTGAAGAACCCACACCAGGAGAGTGTAGTGAAGAAAGAACTGCATCTTATAATAACAAACATCCAAGAACTGTCACTAAAAATGGACAAATTCGAAAACAAAATGGATATTATCAAACAAGAATGCAATAAATAACTGGAACTTCTAAATGGAATAGTAAAAAAACAATCTGAACAGATTCTTGCCTTAGAGGAAACAGTAACTGACCTGGATAATAGAGTGATAGAAAATGAACATCACAATGAATTTCTTCTGAAACAAAACACCAGGCTGATTGAGAAACTGGGAGACCTTGAAAATAGATCAAGGAGGAATAACATAAGACTATATGGAATTCCTGAGAAAGAAGAGGGTGCTAACATGAGTCAATTTCTTAATAAGTGGTTTTCATCAGCACTAAACATGCCTGAATCCCTCTCTTTTAGAATTGAAAGGGCTCATCGGTCCCTGGCAAATCCAGCTTCGTCTTTTGAGTTCATCTAACCCCAGGTCTAAAATAGATAGATTTCTTTCCTCACAAGACCAGGACTTAGTGCTAAAATCAGCTTGGACTAATTCCCCTATCAAGATGGGTGAAAAAGTTATTCGTTTTGACAATGACTACACCTCTACAGTCATATCCATAAGAAAGGAGTGTGTTCCTCTAATTAAGCCCTTGAAACAAGCCAATATTAAAGCTCAAATTCTTTTTCCTGCAAGAATAAAAATCACCTTGCCAGAAGGAGTGAAGATCATTGATTCCCTACAAGAAGCAGTAGAATTTATCCAAAAGAAGAAAATACTGTTGGACATAGAAGAAATGGAATGGTCATCTGAGAGTTTGAAGAGACAGGCAACAAAAAATGGATGGTCTGTGAAGGAAGGAGCAAACAAAATTAAGAAACTAAAGGACCAATGAATAAATTCCTTCTAATTTTAAATGATTTTTTTATGAATCATAATATATTTGATTCTGGAAAATCTGTGTACTGTAAGGTAATGTGAATCATCTTTATTATTAACTTTCTCTTTTACTTTCTATATCTACTTCTTCTAACTACATATAGTACTAAGTATTTAAATAACATTCTCTTTCTCTCTCTCTCTCTCTCTTCTTTCTTCCTATTCCTTTTTGTTACTAATGTTCCTTTTCTCTCTTTTCCCCACTATAAGTACTTTACATACGTTTCCCTTTTAAATAACTACAAATGATATAAGTCTTCTAATTCTTCAGTAATAGTATAATTTGACTTTATACCAAAATGCATTTTTTTAGTGGGTCAGTGGTGGAGTAGGTATATGTTTCTGATTAATGTTTCTAACTAGATGTTTTAGACTCTTTGTTTAGACACATATAAACATTAATACAGTACATTAATGGTGTTTTATAGATGGCTAAATATAAGTTTATATATATATATATATGGTTCTTTTTTCTTTCTCTGGTCTCATTAATTATTGGGTAAATGATTGAAATGTTGTAAAATTATTTCTGATTTGAGGCAGCTGTTGTTACTTCTAAATAGCTGTTTTTTATATGAAAGAGTTAATTTTTGTCATGATGTTGATGTTTTGTGAGGAAACTGGTGGCCTGTGTGACTGTTCTCATTGTGGAGATTCATGACATGCACTGACAAGGCAGCTTGAGTGTTTTTTTTTTTTGCTTTCTGTAAACTCTAAAAGCTTCAAGATTTGATCTCCCACCGAAAATGTTTTTTTACTCACTAGAAACAACCGCTGTTGTGCATGAGCCTATTTAGATACTTTTTAATGGGTTTATGAAGCTGCAGCTTGAGGAAACAACAGTGGTGACATCACTTGACCTTTTGAAGTTGTTAAATGGCTGTATTTAGAATTATTTTCTCTAAAATTCTGTTATCCTTTACTTAGATACTTTAAACGGTAAATAATTAGTTCTGATAAAATTGTTTAACTCCTTTGAAAATACCTATGTTCTTTTATAGATGCATAGATTCTGCAGATTCAGTGACACTTTTAGTAACTAAATGACATCAAATGAACTAGGAGCAGCATTAGAAAACTCATGCATATTAACATCTGACTTATGTTACATAACTAAACCTTTAGTAACTAAACAGAGGGTTGTGAGGTTTTTTTTGTAATAAGTGTTATATATATGTGTATTCAACAGATCCTTACATGAAAAATGTTAGATAACTGACAAAATGGTTAAAACATCTGATGTTCCTTGAAAAGTCTTGGAAATATTGACACTCTTCTTAACCTTCTAATGTTTATACATACTTTGATCTGGTGTGTATTTCTGACATATCTACTTATCAGAGGTGCTATTATTATATGTGACATATTCATATAGCTTCAGTTATATTGGACACTCTCATTTTAATGTATATTTCATGGACTCAGATTTCTTTAGTTGCTTTCATAATGCTTTTCTTTTTTGTTTTTATACTGTATTCTAAGCAGAGATGGATAATTTGTGTCTTTTTGGTTTTGGAGAGAAGATGGATGGTTTAGTTAAATTTTTAACTAAACCAGAAACTTTATGTTTCATGTATGTGCTTGTAAATAGTTTTGGGTTTTTGAAAGTAGTGCTTAATACACATTATACATCCATGATAACTAAGTTTTCAGTAGATTTCAAGTCAACGCGGAAGAAAGGTCATTCAGTAAGTAACAACATACACATTATAGTCAATGGCTTATAAATGTTTATCATTAAATATTAATGGTTTGAACAATAATGTCAAAAAAGCTGGTTTGCTTACATATATCAAAATGTATAAAGCCCAGAGCATCGTTTTACAGGAAACCCATCTATTAGAAAAAGACCTACAAAAATACTCATTTAATGGCTATACCATTCTGGCTGATTCGTGTTTTAAGACTAAAAGAAGGGGCACTCTTATTCTATGGAAAAATACTTATACTATGCCAAGAATTATAGATACAATTTCAGATAAAGATGGGATGCCAAGCGTGGTTATTTTGGAAATCAATAGGAAGTATTATACTTTGATTAATACATACTGGATACCAGGACTAAGTACTAAATATGTTGACAAATATCTGGACCTGATTACTTTAGATGCAAAAGGGGAAATTATAGCAACAAGTAATTTTAACTACCTATTATTAGGCAGTGATACTTCTAAAAGTGGTAAAATAAAACTAACATCTCAAGAGTTAAATGACTTTACAAACCAGATGAACCTTAAAGATATACATGGTCTAAGAGAACATTATTCCTTATTCTATACTCACTATTCATATTGGTTTGGTATACAAACACATACTGATAAGGTCTTTGTATCAAATAATATATACTCAAAAATAAGTGACGTATCAATAATGACTTGTCCACTTTCAGACCATAATGCTATAAACTTTACATTAACTACACATACAGATGATTTAAGATTTCTACAGAGAATTCCTGCTTACATAACTAAGTTAAAAGACTTTAGGGAATGGATAATGAAAGAAATAGACATGTTTATCGAAACAAATCATAATAGTGAAGTGACTGATACTATACTATGGGACACCTTTAAAGTTTGTATATATGGTAGAATAAAATTTTGTTACCTTAAAAAAAGGAGATAATGGGAGAAATAACTTTTAGACTTACAGAAAAACATAGACATGATAAAAATGGATGCAAAACCAAATAACAAAGTAGCACACAACAACATTACTAAGTTAAATCAAAAATACTTAGAAGTTCTGAATCATAAGGTAGCCATAAACCTGAAAAAAATGAAATTACAATCTTATTCTGTAAATCCTAAATATCTACATAAAATAGCAGTAAGATCAAAAATATAAACAATCAAAATTTTATTAGTGAGATTAAATATAAAAGTGATGGTTCAGTTAAGAGTTCATCTAACTTAATGGGCATATTAGAAGTGTTCAAAAACTACTATAAAGATATAAATAATAACCCACCACTTTTGGAGACAGATAATGTAATAAATACTTTTATTCAAGAAAATATAACTACTAAGGTGTCAGTGCAACAAAATGACATATTAAATAAACAAATAACACTAACAGAAGTGAAAGAGCAAATAAAAATTTTAAAAGAAAATAAAGTTCCAGGACTGGATGGAATAATTCCAGACCTATGTAAGATTTTTCCTGAATATATAATAAAGAAAATGATGAGTGCCTTTACTATGGTTAAGCAAAAATGTATAACACCCCCATCATGGAAATATTCAATTATCTCCCCCATTTTAAAACAAGGTAATGACCCCAAATTGTGTGATTCATATAGGCCAATTTTGTTACTAAACACTGATTATAAAATTTTCATGACAATATCATCTAATAGGATAAAGAAAATATTACTTAATCTAAGACATAATGATCAGACAGGGTTCATTCTTCATAGAAAAGTGCAAGGTAACATTATTAAATTACATCATTAATAGACATAGCATGCAAATACAAAAAACAACTAACTATTATCAGCCTAGACATAGAAAAGACTTTTGATTCTATTAGTTGGTCTTATCTACAAAGAATTCTGATTGGTTTTGAATTCTCCTCAGATTTTGCCAACTTATTAATAAAAATTTATAGTGGGGCGCAAGCTTATGTGAGAATCGGATCATGTCTATTCTCACCACTAGAAATCCTCAAGGGAACTAGACAAGGTTGTCCTTTGTCACCATTATTGTTTGCTCTTTCACTGGAACCTTTTGCTACATATATTAGAAACAAGCAAAATATAAAAGGCTTTCAAGTTAATAAGGACTATTGTCCTAAGATACAATTATTTGCTGATGATATGTTGTTAGCATTGGGTGATATTGATTTTTTTTGCATGATGTTATAAAATACCTTAAGCAAGTTTGAAAGAATTTCAGGGCTTAAATTTAATAATAATAAATCCAAAACATTACTAATTAACAAAAAGAGCAACAAAAAACCTAAGACAGAATAGCTTGTTTAATTGGGCGAATGATGTATTAGAATATGTGGGTGTAAGTATAAAGAGTACATGGAAAGAGTCTGTTAAATTAAACTACAATAACGTAATAACCACCATTAGTGAACTAATCAAAAGATGGAATAGAATGTTCTTCACAAAGGAGGATAGGTTCTCTTTAATTAAAATGATAATTTTACCTAAACTTTTGTTTTATATACAGTCATTGATACTACCCCTTCCCAAAAACTTATTTAAAAAACTGGATTCCATGCTACTTAAATTTTTATGGTTCCCCTTAAAACCTAGGATTGCATATAAATGGCGCACTGGCGGTTGGAAAAGTAATGAGATAGCATTCTGTTGCTTAGTTCTTTATTCTAAATGTAATATTACAATGGATCTCACCTACTTATATATTTGGCTGTAAAATAATACATGAGATTCATATAACTGATGTCAGAACTATAGAAAACCAATTTAAGGAACAATACAGAATAAGTAGAGTTCATTGGCTTTTATGTGAATTTTGTTTATTTAATAAGAAGTCTGATCATTTTTCTTATGGCATTAATCAAATATTGAATAACTTTAAAAATATAATTGATTGTAATTACAACATTAAGCAATTCCTATTTCTTATATTCCCTATAGCATGCTCCCCTGATTGGCAAAAATTAAAGGAAAATAACTTGATATTCTGGCACCAGTTTATTGAAAATAAGAGTATTAAATCACTAAACCCTCTTCTATGTAGTTTTGATAATAGTCAAAAAGGTTGTTTATACACTCATTACGGCAGCTTATAGAAAACAAAATGAGAGTATCAATGAACCTAGAGACTGAATCTATACCTAGTTTGATCCAGCTTTTTATTAGGTGTCTTGAAAAGACAGATGATCAAAAATTAAGAATCTCACCTATCTATAAGATACTAAGAGAAGACACTCTAAAGTTTGACTCAGATTTTTGGAATTATTATGTAAAGATTAATGGAGAACAAATATCTGATGAATCCAAAAAATTGTTATTGAAATCTACGTATGGTACCTCTTCTTCATTCTAATGGAGATTGTATACATGGGAATTTATGAATAGGCGTTTCTATACTCTACATAAAATACATCTTATACTCAAAAATAGTGAAAGTAAATGTTGGAAATGTGATGAATTACTAGAGGCCAACTGGGTTCACATGTTCATTGAATGAAGAAATGTTGTTCAATACTGGAAAGACTTCAGATATTTTGTAAAGGCTTTATGGTCTGATAACCTTCTAACTCACTAATCCTATTCAATGTTAGCAAGATTTGATGTTTAAAGAATTTTTTGATTTGTTGCAGTTGTTTTTGTAAAAAAGAACTGCAAACATATTACATAAGGTTACTCATATTAAAAAATATAAAAAGTCATTGCAATGGAGGAGCCACAAATACTGACTTGAGCCTATCACATGGATAATGTGATTGCATCATGAGCATGAATGTAAATATTGTAAATGTTATTGTTTTATTGTATTTGTAATATGTATTATGGCATTTTAAATATGAAAAAACAAAATAAAAAATAAAAAGAAAATGAAAAAGCATAACAACAACAAGTAGCTATACACATCGAAACAAACATCAAAACAATATTTGCATTTTTAATTGTCAAGAAGAAAAAGAAGAAAATTGTAAATCCTTGTACCAATAGTATACAGTATGTATTTACTTCTAATAATTCTTTTTTGTTTAGACACGTGTAACCACATCATCACATTTTACCTTTTCTGTATTTTACCTTGCTGATAGTCATGCTGAAAGGAAGTGCCATCAACAACGTTTTTTATGATGATGACACGTGTGATCAGCCAGAAGGTCATGATAGTGAATAACGTTCTATGTTCCAGTAATGTGTAGTACTGATGCTCAAGTGCTCATGTTAGTAGCAGCTGTCTGTCATCTCTTGTTAGAATTAATTACCTTTCTGTCATAGCAAACAACAAGAGAACCTATGTTATGAACAAATTTGAAGATTGTGATTATGCCTTTATAGAAATGTGACACTACAAATGCTGCACAACTGGATGTCACTAGAGAGGTAAATGGGCTTTGCTGTACAGGAATTGGCACACCAAGCTTCTTTGGCTGTTAATCTATGAGTACTATAAGTCAGAAGTTTTGGGAGTAAACCACGTCAAATGGAATGATTCTAGAGTTGATACATGTAAGCAATTATTCAGATATAGTAAGATGGAATATTGTTTATATGGATTATTGCTGGACAAGCAGTTACTGAAAATGGAATGACTTGATTTACAACATTATGGAAAAACAATTCTGAACATTGTAAAGGTAGATAGTGTGAATGTCATAGCATAAATGTGTAGAGAAGTAGCAAATAGCACAGAAATAAATGTCTGAAAGAAATGCATTTTGCATTGCAGAGATGAGTGAGGCTTAAGGAAGCCACTTACAGCACGAAAGCTATAACACACAGAAGAGGACTACCATAAAATGACGTTAGTCTTCCTCAAGTAGCTGCCAAGGAAAATTTTGTAATATGTGTTCATTTTTCTTGTTAATGGTATGTTTCATGTCATCAGAGATGTTCATCATGTATGTAATGTCATAAAATCAACAGATATCCTTTGGTAATTCCATTGGGAGATTGGATTATGTCTCAACACAGCAATAATAGTGTGAGTAAATGGCTAGGGACATGATGGCATGTCAAGAATAGCAAAACTTGGGAAGAAAAAGAAAGCTCCAGAAATGAAAGGTAATGGTTAAGAAAATCAGAAGAAGAGAAAATTAAATTTTATGGAGGAACAGTGGAAGAAGAATTATTATTTTCAGAGATTTTAAACAGAGCAGATATGGGACAGAGAGAATTGTGGATGGGAATGAGAGAGGGTAATGTGATGATGCATGCAGATTTAAATAATGAGTTGGCAGACTTTTAAAATTGTTCATAGTATTGGTCAGGAAGTAAGGAGCAAATGATTTTTGATAAGAAAATTTGGGATTGAGTTGATATATGATAGTAACATTGCCTTAGTATTAGATATGCTTTTTATGCTTTAATGCTTTTGGCCAGGAAATTGAAAGCTAGAAAATGGAAGCTACATCTAAACTTAGTGCAACTGAATATTAGTGACACAAAATGAGAGCTGTTAGCTGGAAGTAAGAAATAGCAAGAGAAGGAGCAAAGAAGAAATAGAATAAATTAAGAAAGAATGTGCAGTACGATGTTCAAGCAGGATGGGAGTGAGGTTTAAGGGGGAAGGATTTTTAGAACGAGGAGTGAAATGGAATGAATGATAATTATAAAGAAAGTGTAATAAGTGTAAAATGAAAAAAAATTATAAAAAATGTTAATATAGTTTGTTAATATTCTGTTACCGTATAAAAGTTTGTATGTTGAGTTGAGGATGAGAATTTAATAGTGCTGGGCATTACTTTGACAAAAAATTTGTATTGGTACTTTAATTTGAAGCTGAAGACTTGAACACACTCATTCAGTCAAATAATGGCTAGGCTATATGCATAACCCAAGGCATTGCATGCATTGCACAAAATTCACAAAAGGGTTTCAGTGTTTGGCTTTTGCCTGGTACGCGCACCAGTGTCAAAAAGTTTGTGGTGTGTGTGTTGTCCAGAGTAAGCAGTCCCAAGTGGCTGAGAAGTACAATAGTAAATCAACGCAGCAAGTGATGGTCTGCACAATGGAGGCGCTGCAAAGTGCCAGTGTATGAAAAGTGCCACAAACTTATACAAAAAACTAAACAAAAAAAGAAACCAGAAACAGACCAGAAACACACCAGAAAACACACATTCAAATTTAGACATATAGATCAACTTAGTACAGACGGAACGGGAACTTTGTTTGTGAAAACTGGAGTTACTTTGCAGTCTCTGCAACTGCACAAAAAATGTAAAGCTAAATGGCTAAATGAAAAATAAAAAGTTTCACCACCACATATATATATATATATATATATATATATATATATATATATATATATATATATATATATATATATATATATATATATATATATATATATATATATATATATATATATATATATATATATATATATATATAAAATACTGTGGTGGTGGTGCTGCGGTAGCTGTTGCCTCACAGTTAGGCGTTGCCGTTCGATTCTCAGTTAGAGCTTCTTCTGTGGCAACATGCGTGAATGCATTCCTTCATTGAAGGTTGTGCGTTAGGCCCTGCAAGCCAGCACGCAAAACTCTACTGCCAATCATTAGTGGACCAGAGTTCTTCTGTGACGACCCTAACCGAAAGACACAAACAATATATATATATATATATATATATATATATATATATATATAGACACACACACACACACACACACACACACACACAGATATAAATATATATAGATGTGTGTGTTTGTGTGTGTGTGTGTGTATTGGCTCCCTGAATTTTGTCAAATTTGCATTTGTTTGACAACACAGGTAGTGTTTAATCTCCATGGTATGGATAAGCCAAGGGGTCCAAATGTCAACAGGTATGTGGGGTTGGAGGGTGTTAGAATGCTAGTGTGTGTGTAATTGAGTTAGGGTTAGGGTCTAGGATAGGTGTTGCATGTTTCTGTGTGAGTGTGTATTTTAGGGTTACGGTAAGGGCTAGGTAAAGGGTTAGGTTTAGTGTTTTTAGTGTGTGTCTGTGCGCATTTGTGTGTCTGAGTATGTGTCGTGGCAGCATTATGGGAAGGATTTTATTAAGGTAAGATGTTGGGTTAGACTCAGAGGGAGGGACAACATTAAGTTTAGGGTTAGTACCCATTACTAAGGTGCTGCACGGGAATCTCTATGGGCATTCCATTTGTTGCAATTGTCTATTAAGATACATGCCAAAGGGGGCATTATAATTAATTATTGGCCTAATGAGAGCTTAGTTAAAGGAGAAAATGAAATCCCTAGATCTAAACAGAATCCTGTTTTTATAAGATTTACAATATAGAAGGATTTTCTTATGACAATGGACACATGTTGGTCAAAATTTACTGTCACTGTCCACTGTCCACATAATATTTCAAGTCCAGGGATCTCTGTGCTTGTGCACTAAAGGTGGTGTAGGTTTCCCAGTCTATAGTTGGGTAGCTTAGATCACCTAGGAAAAAGGAATTGGGTTTAATACTGATGGATTCTGGTTCCTGTAGATAGGCGTTGTGCCTTTCTTGGGTCATAGAGTCATAACAAATATGTTAAGGAGAAAATCCTTGAATGGATATGACATCATAAGGTAGGTTTAAGTAAGGTTCTTTGGAGAGAGAAACTATAATGCACCCCTGGTGGCTGCGTTTTCAGGAGGTATGGTTTAGGTGCTGCTTTGCAGAAAGCAATTTTCAGTAATTAAAACCAGCTTGACCGAATGCATAGATGATGGAAGTGCCACATGGGTGAAATATGCTGGTTTAGAATTCTATGAACTAACTTGCTGGAGCTGATTGGTACTGGTTGATCTCAGTTGCATTGGGGTTTGACACCAAGCCAGTATGCTAAATAAATCAAGACTATCCAGAAGATTCAGAAACAGCTCCACTGTTCATAGCAATAGCTGTGGTAAAAAGGGACTGTTTCCACAGTGCAGTACTTGTAACTGAGAGACACATTAGCCACACTGAGGAAAGACCTCATTATTGCCTTAAAGTACATTGTTACTGAGATATCCCTGGGGTCTAGTGTTTCCCCCGACCCACATCTTTGTTAAGTGTCCTTAAGGCATGATGTATGAGTTATCCCTGGTACCTAGTATCATCTCCTACCAATGTCATGTTTAAGTGCCATTGAGGCACGTTGTTAAAGATGTATCCCTGGTGTCCAGTGGTTCTCTCCGACCCACGTCTTCCAAGTCCTGGTGACCAGTGGTTTCCCCCTAATGTTGCAGGATTTGCTCATTAGTCTGAGGGAGTGTGGAGGTATGGCAGCCCTTTACCCTCCACATGCATTCACATATTAATTTATACAGAAACTCACACACACACACACGCACACACACACACACACACACACACACACACACACACACACACACACACACACACACACACACCTACCTTATTCCCTACCTAATCTTCCTACTATGACCTGGCACTTAACTCTTCCACAATGGATGAACACAAGCTTTTGGCTGTGTTCATTAACACAGCATCCAGGAGTGACAATACTAACTTACATAGGCAGTTCCGAGGAGAGCACATGGCTAATTAACATAAGCGTCTCTTCTGGAATGCCTCATTAGCATTTAGCACAGCTGTAGAAACAGCCCACTACGATACTGCACTCCTTTGTGCTGCAGCTCCATGGTAGGGCTGTGCCTGAATCAGAAATGTTTAATGCTAATATTCCTGACTTGGGCTCTGTGTTGTTTATGGAGTAATCTGAGGGCAAACAGAAGTTGCATGTACATTAAGCTCTTTGAAATGCACAGGCAATGATTTGTGATTAAAAGAAAACAAGTATGGATATCAAAGTAGCCTTTGATTTGATTGCAAAGCATGCCGGTAAGTTATAAGTTTAACAAAATGTACAAATATGTCCTGGTATGTTAACTAGCATAGTTGTTTTATATTATGAACAGGTTTTGCCTGGGGTAACCTGAATGTGTATTTTTTTTTCATGTAAAACTCTAATTTACTCAAGAAGTACTTTTTGCATTTATTTGCTATAAACACTGCTGATCTATTAGGGATAAGGTTGAAAACTCTTGGTGTATTTTTTCAAGAAAATCATTTAGGTTTTCCATGGTTTGGAAATTGCTTATGTCTTTATATTTTCCTGTAGTATTGCATGCTTTTGTTTTCTTTATCATTTTCTTCAAAGCATTGTTTTCTTCTTACATTAGTTTGAATAACTGCAAAATAAGTTGTGTTTTATTAACTCTCCTAAATCAAACAAAACATAATTCATAAGTAGAAATCCAAAACAAACCAATAGTGCAGGTAAGTGGTACCTCAACAAAAAGTAGAAATAAAAAAAAAAGTATAAAAACCACGGCAGGTAAAATCATTCCCAAGTTTAATACACAGGTGAGCGCTTTCGCAGACAAGCTGCTTCATCAGACATCTCCCAACTATTTAAAATACACCTTAACCAATAAAACACTGCAGCCAATAATTCAATTAACAATTAAAAACTTACTATACCTTAAAGAACATTATTTATAAATAACATAAATAATACTAATGCTCACAAAGCAATTTGTAAAAAACATATATAAGGAACTTTCTTACAGGATGGTATCATCAGGCATTGGTTCATCTGTTTAAAGATCTATTCACCAAAACAGGTTGAATATAGCAATAACCGACGCCTGGGTGTGGGTAATACTGGATTTACACACGGTTGGTGTGGTTTGGTCACAAGGGCGAAGCCCGAGTGGCCAAACAAAGCCAACCGTGGGTAAATCCAGTATTACCCACACCCAGAAGTGGGTTATTGCTATTATACTATGACATTATTTAAGAAAAAAAATAATTACTTTTCTTAAATAATGGCATTGTATAATGCCTCCTTGCTGCCCTTCCGCAGCTGTCTGGTATTCTGCGGAAGTTCTGATGTACTGCACATGCATATGCCTACCCAGTACATCAGAGCTGTGGGCAAAAGCAACGGAGAAAGCAAGATCTCTGTTGCTTTTTACAAACTGTTTCGCTATGTTAAATGGGTTTAACATAGAGAGGCAGCTTTAAAAAAAGCAACGGAGAATCTCCGTTGCTTTTTTTAAAGCTGTCTCGCTTTGTTAAACGAGTTTAACATTGCGAGACAGTTTGTAAAAAGCAACGGAGAATCTCTGTTGCTTTTTTTAAAGCTGTCTCGCTATGTTAAATGAGTTTAACATAGCGAGACAGTGTGAAGCAACAGAGATTTTCTGTTCCCCTTTGCTGTAAAAAAAGAGTTATAGTAATGGAAAAAGTCTGGGTGACCGGACCTTTTTCCATTACTATAACTCTGATTTACAATGTGCACACTGACCAATCAGCATGCACGTTTTTGAATATTAATGGGGGGTCGTTGTATAATAGATATTTTATCATTCAGACCCTTTCCCATATGTGCCCGCATCCTAACGATCCATTCTAGTTCCTTATTTTCCATTCTGTTCCTAATTGCTCCTCCACTTATCTCTGGTGGAACCAGTTCCATAACCACAAACTTAAACTCATATCCTACTCCCATTATCTGGACATGTTTGGCTAGAGCATTCATTTCAGCCTTTCTAGAGATGTCATAAAGATGCTCCCTTATTCGATCTTGTAGCCTACGTGTTGTCATCCCTATATAAAATGAAGAGCAAACTACACAGTAGCTCAAATAAACCAAATGTGTAGAATTACAGTTAGCTTTTAAATTAAAACTGAGTTATTCACCTGTATCTGGATGATGAAACCTTCCTGTTCTGTCCAGGCACTTACAAAAATTGCATCTTTACCATGGTACAGCACCATGCCCAGAGCCTGTTCTAATAATAATATAATGTGAACTATACTTAGGGCCACAAAGGAGTCTTTTTAAAGATTTCTTGTTTTTATAAGCATAGCGTGGAGTATCACCAACCAAACTCCTAACTTGCTCATCTGCATAAAGGATGTTTCAGTTTTTCTTGAACACATCCTGTAGCAGAATCTATCCATATGCCTTACATCATCAGCCACTCTATTTCTGTTGGAAAAATAGGGTTTATGTATTCCTTCCCTTAGTTTATGTGTCTGTGAGACTACCATATCAATTTCCTTCTTAGAATACCCTCTCTTAAGAAAATTTATTTCAAAGCTTACCGACTCTTCTCTAAATTTACCCTCATCAGCTGTTAATCTTGAGACCCTTAGAGCCTGTCCTTTCATAACATTCTTAAAGATATGCTGTGGATACTACTTCTTTCCCCATATGTATTTCTATAACATTCCTTCCTATAAAGTCCTGTCTCAAAATCTCCTGATGTAGATCTATTAATCCTAACAACCAAAAAAATCTAACATTGTAGCTGAACTATTAGCTGTAAATTTCAAAAAATGTGTTATTAATGTCCTCTAGAAAAGAGTGAAGACTAAGTTCATCCCCCTCCCATAGAAGGAAAAGGTCATCCACAAATCATCTGTAAAAGGCTACAGGATAACCTTTTTCTTGAGCTAAAATATTCTCTTTTTCCCAGGCAGCCATGACAATGTTGGCATAGCTATTGGCACATGAGATGCCCATAGCTATGCCATCACACTGTCGAAATAACCCATGTTCAAACAGAAAAATGTTGTTTTCAAGGACTATCTCTACCAGGAAACATAAAAATAAATTTTCCTGGAATCATAAGTACCATCATCGTGTAAATATCCTTTTAACAGCTTAATCCCTATGTCATTGGGAATGACCGTGAACAGAGATTGCACATCCAGGGCTACCATTAAACAATTCCTAGAGGGTGGTCTACTCCCAACATAATCAAAATACATCTGTTCTTATATAATATGGGCCTCAAATGATGTTCAATATATAATGATAGGTGCTCAGTAGCCCACCCCCCTCCTGCTACTATTGGCCTCATTGGGGGGTTAAACAGATCTTTATGTATTTTAGGGAGCCCTTGAATAATGGGAATCAAAGGTTCTTTTACAACAAAATAATCATATAGGTCTTGACCAATGATGCGGCATTGTAAACATTCAAATAAACTATTCCTACTAGACACAATACTTTGTTGAACATACTCATGTGTGACATTTTCATGAGCTATAGACCCATCCAACATTCTTAACATAGTCTTCTTGTACCATTCATAATCCATGACCACCAAAGGACCTCCTTTGTCGGCTGGTCTAATGGAAATAGAAACATATTGGCATAAAATTTCCAGTGCTTTTCGTTCTTCTATACTTAAATTGGCAAAACATTTAGTTTTAACACAGTTATCATAGTCTATATATGTCTTTCAAACACATTTTCTATTAATAGGTGTGTAACCACTAGGTTTTTTATAAACAACAGTAGAACTAGACATATTCTTTTGAGAACTCTCACCATATTGTAATTTTAACATACGACTGCGAGTGAACGTTTTCAGTTCTATAACATTATCAGTCAGGGACATCTTATTAGCAGGTATGAAAGTCATACCTTTATTAATTACAGTCAACTCCTTGGAAAAACTCCATTTGGATAGATTCCATACTAGCGACCGTTTTGTCCCTGCCACATTCTCTTTATTGTCATCGAGTTGTCTTCCGTAGGTGCCTTTTGCTTCATGCGTCCTCGGCTGTGTGACCTCCCCCAAAAATGGGTGGTCCGAATTGGATACTGTGAATTTAGAGACTGAGCATCAATATTCATACTCTGTATTGGAGCCTTATACAGCGGTTCATTCACTGTGCACCCATCTTTCCTCCTTGCTCCGCCTTGTACTGAGTCATCAACTAGCTGATTAGTAGTCTGCATCATAGTATGAGGAGCCTCAGGGACAGGCAGTGTTCCTTGGGATACAACTTCTCTCTCACAGACCATATCACAATTATTTAAAGTGGAAATAGTCTTATTTATTTCAGAAGTATTAGCCACAGGATTGCCCACATTATTTCTCACAGTAATATCATTATTAGTTTCCCTCGGCCATGCAAAGACATGGCCGTTAGCAAAGTCTAATGAGTCCCTTTGCAATTTTTTCTTT
The DNA here is from genome assembly GCF_019279795.1 of Protopterus annectens. Lineage (NCBI taxonomy): Eukaryota > Metazoa > Chordata > Ceratodontiformes > Protopteridae > Protopterus > Protopterus annectens. The sequence goes on from NC_056747.1 coordinate 847,241,214, forward strand.
TTGTAGGTAAGTAATTTTGAATCAAAAACAGTCATTGCATCTATTACTTGATCCATTTTCACATCAAACACCACATGCGGATACTTCTCATATAAGTCCGTCTATAATTTACTCACACTAGCAGTTAAAGCGTCTTCCTCTGGTTTAAAATAGTCAATGAGGAGACGCATATAATTAAAACTTGTCTCTAAATTAATCCTCTGCCATTTCTGTGAAAGATCTCTATAAGTAGTTCCATAAGAGGGCATATTTAATACACGGAGGCCACGAGGTACAATCTTCATACTGATACAGGCTTCAAAATGAAACCTTTGCATCTGTAGATGCTTCAACTTACGGACATCATTTTCAAGTTTTAGAAAGTCTCTCTTAAGTCCTGTAGCATCATACTCACAGTTGATTTCTGGTGGATTTTCCGCTGCTAACATCTGAAAACTCAGGAGGAGATTCTACCTGTTCTCAATTAATGATGAAATATCCCTGTGCCTTGTTTTTTGGTGTGGTATGAGTTATAGCCTGGTAGTGTAGGGGTGCTCTCTGGAGCCTTGAACCAGGTCTCAGTCACTGCACAGATATTGATGTTCTCCATTTTAAGGAGTGCCTTGAGTGAGTGCATTTTGAGATTTAGACTTCTAGCATTGAGTAGCATCACCCTCACTTTTCGGCCATGTAACCTGGACTGGAACACCAAAGGCGGGGGGGTGTCCATATTCATTAAGGATATCCACACCTCCAGGCTAGTTGCTCAGCATAATGCAGCCAAGGTTATCCAAGTGCAACTAACTCTGGGCAAAACTGAAATCCAAATTGTAGCTTGCTACAGATCCCCCACCATGCCCCCAGGATTCCCACTCCTCTTTTCTTAATGTACTGGAAAATATTAGGGTTCAACCAAACACACTAATAATGGGTGATTTCAACTACCCCACCATTAACTGGGAAAACTACTCATGTACCAACTCCTTCGCTCAACGCTTTCTGGAATTCATAAACTCCAATGCCCTGGATCAACTTATCCACACCCCCACCAGGGGCAACAAAATCCTAGATCTAGTCATTACCAACATTCACACCTGAAGTCAATGCCTCATTGGTCCGATCCGACCATAAGCTAATTACCCTAGATATCCACATCCTGCCCCATCCCCCATTAAGGAAACCACAGTAAAAAATTTCTCCAAAGCCAACTTTATGCTTCTTAAGACAGAAGTGGTGAACTTCATGACACCCATGCAGATGGACAATACAGTTACGACTACTGAATCCTACACAATTCCACTTTATAATTACTTACCCGAGTGCATGGCTCGTGCTATCCCAAACAGAACCAAGACTGTATCCTCCAAAAAAAGGAAGCCAATCTGGTGGTCCCCTGCCATAAACAAACTGTACAACAGAAGGAAGAAACTGTTGCAAAATAGAGTAAAATCCCATGAGTGGAGGAGCTCCCTGGTCAGCCTCAGTAAGAAGCTGCAATCCCTGATAAAATCCTCCAAAGGTAGTTACAAAAACAAAATTGCCACTGATTCTAAAGACAGCCACAAAGCATTCTATAGCTATGTTAAGAATCTCAATGGCAACACTCAGATCTGCTTTGAGTTACAGCACAATGGCACTAAATATACAGACCCAACTGATATTGCCAACATCCTGGCAGATAGGTTCAGTGCTAACTTTACCCCCCTCTCACCCCCTAAAGAGCCCATATCTATACTGGAAGAATGCAAAGTTCGTGTAATCACGGTGGCACAGGTAAAAAACACACTCTCCAAAGCCAAGAACACAGCATCCATGGGACCAGACAACATCCCAGGCTGCGTTCTACATGAACTACAGAACGAACTGGCACCCCACTAAGTACCATGTTCAATCATAGCCTCTCCAGAGGATTTGTGCCTGCTGAATGATGCACAGTGATGGTTATCCCACTCCACAAGGGGAGAGCCACCACGGACCCTGGGAACTACCACCCCATTAGCCTGACGAGCCTGGTCTGCAAGGCCATGGAATGTATCATCATGGAACTTATAAACAAAGACATTGGTAATCTCCAAACTCTGGACCCCACCCAGTTCGGGTTTGTAAAAGGCAGATTATGTCTCCTAAACCTGATAGACTTCTTTGAAGCAGTCACCAAAGCCATAGACGAGGGTAAGGTGGTTCACACAGCCTATCTAGATCTTGCCAAGGCTTTCGACACCATCCCCCACTCTGGAATTATAGATAAACACACTAAACTAGGGTTGGGAGGATGGTAAACACAAGGTACAGGGTTCGAATCTCACAGGGATAAAATGGCTCACAAGGGCAGTTATGTCACAAGATGGGTTGCCAACTGGCTCACTGACAGAACCCACACTGTGAAAGTAGCAGACTCCAAATCCGACTTCAGACCAGTGACAAGTGGAGTACCACAGGGTTCAGTCCTGGGTCCTCTCCTGTTTGGTATCTACTTCTCTGAAGTATAGGCTAACACAGAAGGTCTTTGGCTAATGAAGTTTGCAGATGACTGCAAACTAGGAGCCATAATCAAAACTCCTAATGATGTGGACATCCTACAATGTAGCATAACTTTGTAATTACTGGTAAACATCTTACAATATCTCCATGGTGTTTGACACATGAGCTGTGGCAACACTTTTTCTTTGTCATTGCAACATTTCACATTGTGCCCCTCAGCAACATGTAATTGTCTCAGTTATAAAAATACCAATGTAAATATGATAGCATAAATAACAAGTGACAAACAGCAATTAATATCTCCTCTAAAGGAGTTCATAGGTTCACAAAGTGTAATTTTCTTTCTTATGCTGTCTATTATTAATTGCTAAGTCACTTGGTTAAGGAAAACAGATCCCAAGAATGTCAGGATACCGTAAGGAGCTATGGGGTTAAATGGAACTATAGAAACAGGTGCTACAAACGTGAAATACTCCAAGGGGGAGCACTGGAAGAAAGGACAGAAATTTGAAAACTTTGGTGGCAACTTTTGTGTAATACAAATTTTCCACCAGGTTTGAATAATTCTCTTTCGCTTACTAGTGTTTTAAAAATTAAATCAATGGTGGTACGATCTGTTGGGGTATTTATTGTTTAATTTTTAGTGGTTTGCTTTTATTATTATAGTTTTGTTTCATTAAGACATTTTAATCAATTAAATGCTATACTTTGGCCATGTGATCAGACAGAAGTTATAAAAGAGAAATTGCTGCTATTAAGATTTGTTCTGAAGAAGTCCTGCACCTACCAAGCCAATAACACATAAATCTACATACTCAGAGGTCCTAACGAGAAGCTTACCTAAACATCAGAGACCTCCGAAACATAAACAAAAGCACGATTCACATAATACATCCTCTGCAGAACATAATACACATAATATATCACACATCAGTATCTCACCAGTCAAGCCACTAAGGCATAATACAAAAACAAACATCTTAGTCATAGTCGACTCAATTGTGAGACACACAGATGTCCTTCTCACCAGGTTTGATAAGGAAAAACTCACGGCCAGCTGTCTGTCTGGTGCCAGGATCCACCGCATCACACAAGTACTCAGGTCTCTCAACAATAGGAACTGTTATGACTCATAGTCCATGTTGGTGTGAATGACTTGAGATGTACCTCACTGGACTATATGAAGAGAGACATGACTGTGCTCTCAAATTATGTGTCTTAGGCAGGTACATCCCTAGCCTTAAGCAGCATTTTACCTTTGCCTAGGATGATACCTCAATACAAACAAAAAATGATTGACTTCAACAATTGGCTTAGTTTCTGGAGTCATTCAATGTGGTTCCAGTATCTGTCAGCCTGGGATGACATGGTCGACAGACCTTAACGCTTTGCCAGAGATGGTCTTCATCTGTCACCCCTGGGATTTCGGTTACTGGCTTAGGCTCTTGCCACCCCATAGTGCCTTTTTTAGGCGATGCCAGAAGAACAAAGTTCCTGACATAAAAATACCCTCTAAAGACAACTTCACAATAATGCTGCTAAATGCTAGGAGTCTAAACCAGAAACAAGAAACCTAAACCAGAAACTGCACTCACTGGAAGCAGTCCCTACCTTGGAAGATGTTGACTTTTATGCAGTCACTGAGACCTGGTTTAAGGCTGCAGAAAGCACCCCATCTGTACCAGGTTACATTTCCTTCCACACGTTCAGACCACAAACTAAAGGCATGGGAACTAAAGGAGGTGGTGTGTTAATATTCATTAAAGACAAATACACCTCTAGATTGGTTAAACAGCACGTTTCCCTCAAATTACTTCAGGCGCAATTGACTGTAGGTAAGACCCCTCTTCAAGTCATTGACAGCTATAGGATCCACTCCATGAATCAGAACATCCACTCAGCCTACTTGGATCTACTTGAGTCAATCACGATACGACCAAATACCCTGGTTTTGGGTGACTTTAATTACCCATCCATTGACTGGGTACATTTTATGTGTTCTAACTCACTTGCTAAAGGTTCCTGGACTTCGTTAACTCCAATGCCCTGGACCAGCTGGTTGACACACCCACAAGGGGCTCAATCATCCTGGATCTGGTGCTCACCAACATGGGGGACCGCTGCATCACCCCAGTGCATGGCCATCCCTGGTGAGATATGACCACAAATCAGTCTCACTAGAAGTAACTATAACACAAGACCCCCCCCCCCTAGCAACAACTAGACTAAAAAACTTCTCCAAGGCCAATTACAGCCACTTACTTGACAGCATAAATAGCTTCATAGCCCCTTCCCTCACTGATGGAACAACACCTATGCTGAGTTATGCACCAGTGCTTTAATACATGCACCTGTACAATTTTATTGACACTGCTATACCTGATAGAACCAAAGCAAGATGTTCAAGGAAAAACAAACCTGCCTGGTGGACAACTGCCATCAATAGGCTATACAATAGGAGAAAAAAAAATTGCTGTCTAAAAGTAGGAAGGAATGGTCTCAAAACTGGAAACACTCCCTCCTCAACTTAAACAAGCAAATAAGTATCCTAGTGAAGTCTTCCAAAGCTAACTATGAATCCAAATTAGCTTCCCTAACTAAGGATAACCGCAAGGTAAGGTCCAGATTTGCTCTGAACTCATAGTTAATGGTGCTACATATACAGAACTTGCAGAAAAGGAAAACCTGCTGGCTGACAGGTTCAGTGAAAACTACACTCCTCTCTCCCCACCACATATACCCCAAAGCATCCCTAACACCTGTCCCCACCTAGTATCGCCCAGAAACAGATCTTAAATGCCCTCTCCAAGGCCAAAACCACAGCCTCTGTGGGACCAGACAACATCCCAGGCTGTGTCATACATGGGTTAAAACAGGAATTAGCTTCACCATTGGGCACACTTTTCAATCACAGCCTAAGCACTGGCATCATCCCAGCAGAATGGAAAACAGCTATCATCATGCCTTTGCACAAAAGGGGTGCATCCATGGACCTCGGTAATTATAGACCCATTAGCCTGACCAGCCTTATCTGCAAGACCATGGAACGAATCATCATGGACCTTATTAACAAAGATATAGGAAATCTCCAAATGTTCTAACCCACCCAGTATGGCTTTGTCAAGGGGAGATCATGCCTGTTATACTGAGTGGACTTCTTCAAGACAGTCACCAAAGCCCTAGACAAGGGCAGATTTGTGCATACAGCCTACCCAGACTTAGCCAAGGCCTTTGACACAATCCCCCACACAGACATCATTGATAAACTCACCCAACTGGGTATCAACCCATATATTGTCAGGTGGGCTCCAAACTGGCTCACAGATAGAACTCATATGGTCAAAATAGGGGACTCCACCTCCTCCAGTAGACCTGTAACTAGTGGTGTTCCACAGGGATTGTTTCTGGGACCCCTACTGTTCAGAATCTACTTCTCTGAAGTATGGCTAAAACTAAATGACTGTGGCTGACAAAGTTTGCTGATGGCAGCAAACTGGGAGTGATCATTGAAACCCCTATCAATGTCAACATCCTGCAAGAAGGTCTTACACAGACTAATGACTGGTGCCAAAGTCATGGTCTTAAACTTAATGCAATGAAATGCATTAGCATCCCCTTTGTCAATGGTGATATTCCTGCAAACTACAACATCAATAGCAATACCCTAAGCACACAGTCAGTAGTGAGAGATCTGGGCACATAGGGTGACAGCAATCTTAACTTTGATCACCATGTCTCCACAGTCGTAAGAAGGGCATTTTATATTGCTCATCTCATAAATAAGGGCATTGCCTGCAGAACAAAAGAGGTTATAACCCCCTGGTAATTTTCCCTCATTAGGCCAATAATGGGGTACAATGCTCCCTTTGGTATGTTCCTTTCCAAACACCTGCAGCAGTTGGAGAAACCACAACAGTTCCTTACAAAGAAAAGTCAGGGTCTTTAAGATCTGTCTTATGCAGACAGACTGAAAGCATTGTCACTTTACTTTGTGTCGTACAGACTGCTCAGAGGTGACCTGTGCCTCGATATATAGAGCAATCTCTGACCAAGCTTTAATGGAAATGCTGCACATTCACAAGTCAAATCACTCACTCAAAGGACCTTAACCTGGTATGTGACATCAGCATAACTTGCTGGAGAGACAGATTTGTCTCACAAAGGTTGCCCACCTTCAGAACAAGCTTCCTATTCATTATAAACAACCCCCCTCATTGGCCCTATTTAAGTGTAATTTGGACGATTGGATGGGTAATTGGAAATACACCCCGGGGTTCCACCTGTGTCCCTCTTGGAAAGGGGTAATAGGTGCTGATTTTTTTGTCTGCTTGAATCAGAGACCCTTGGGAACACAGGTTGAACTTGGCCAGAGACCCTTGGGAACACAGGTTGAACTTGGCTAGGCTTGTAAGGGCCCTGGGGCCATTAGCCTAGTAAATGCCTATGATCCTAAAACGTGCTTAATATTTTATTATATGGTCAGCTACAATGAGTCTTGACTGCAACATTCATAGCATATTCTTTGGTTATCATTTTTTTTTATTTTGGACACTATTTACTGAGAAGCTTTATTAGTTTGACTTAGCACATCAACATAATGATAATATCTCTAAATGGTTTCTTCTAACCCCACTATGATGACTGAAGATTACTTACAAATTACAAGACTTCACCCTTGTTACTCTTCTACAACTGAGCAGGCAGGTAAAATTTAGTAGATTTCATGTGTTGCGAGAATTCTGATAATAAAAAAACTGGTTTAGTCAGTACAAAGAAGACGTAAGAGGACACTGAGCATCTCAACATTATCACTATATGTTGGCACCAAAGTTATATATTTGTTTTCCTAACACAGCTTGATAATGTAGCTAGAAGTGGTTGACCCAGATGCACTTCACAGTGTGTGGACAGCGTATCTCCTAAAAAAAGAGGAACCCCTTTGGCATAATGGAAGTATTACATTTACTGGACTTGATCCGGAATAAACCAAATATGTGAAAAAATAAGGTAATGCACCTGTGACTTAGGTAAACAGATCAGCAGTTTGTCCACTAGGAGACAATCTAAAAAATGATGCATGCTGAATGTACTCCATTTTTTCACAATTCACAAAACACAAGGGCCTGGTTTGCAATTAGTATAAATATTTAATTATTAAAACTGCAGCTAATATAAGGGGTGGGGTGGTATGCCTCAACTTTGCATTCAGGAAAAATGCCAAGTGCAAACTTTGTCAGGTATATTATAACCTCATGAATCATTGCGCGCATATGGTGTGGTCTAGCGACACACGAAACAGTCATAATCAAAAGACGTGAAAAGTTGGAGTTGCCATTACACTAGAAGTACATTATTTGGGCCTGCCCAAAAACTGACTACTTTATGATTTCTGAGCAGAGTGCTGTGGGTAGAAGTAACAGAAACAATGGCCAGTAAAGCTAGGAAAACTGAAGATATGTGCTGTCATCTCAGCAGCTTCAAAGGAGGACCCTTTTACAAGTGTGTGTTTTCCATCGAAATGGACAAAATAAAATCACCTCACCCTTTGCTGCCCCTTCATCAGAAATGTCCATTATGCTGAAGGACCTAGCTGGGTAAATAGAAATAAAGATGATACAGTATTTATTAAAAATACAGGCTGGGATAAAAAAACACAACATAAGAAGCACTGTCTGACCTAAAATGAAGGAATCAAGTACAGACATGAAAGATAAGAAATGAAATACACTGCTATGCTATTTACTGCTACTACTGCTAATAATAATAATAATAATAATAATAATAATAATAATAATAATAATAAAAACTAAACAGTAACACTGACATCTGTAATTTATAATGTAGCAACCAGTCTTTAAAAATGTATCTTTATAATTCCCATGACTTTCCACATAAAATAGCTCCATAAATTCTATACAATTTATTATAAATGAAGGAGAAAGTTTGGCAAGCATGTGAATAGGTGAAACTTTGAAATTAGCTGCCAAAAAATGGGTAGGGTAACGATCACAGAATCATGAATACAGTGACAGATAAGGAATCATGGGCTAGTGCCATCTTTCCATATTTTCTAATTTATTTTGCTGAACTTTAAAGGTTAGGAAGTAAAATTTAAGACTCAGAGGCCTTCGTACTGTGACCCACTTACAAAAGGACAGAATATTGGCATGTTTGGGATGTTATTATTATACTGGAATGCAAAAACTGTGAAAAGGACATGGTAAGAATGGAACAGTAGGATCAGTACTTCATTTAAATAAAAGTTCACAAGACACACAGTGAGAAAAAGACAGGGACAGGCAGATATACAGATAGAAACAGATACAGAGACAGAAGTGGGAATGGGTGTGGGGTTGATTACTTTTCTTGGCCAGAATTTCAGAAACTGTGTAGGAGATAAAATTAAATCCAAGAAAGACAGACTAATCAGTGAAAGCACTTTGGGTTGATCTGTACTGGCCCAAGAACTTATACAATGGTACTTGCAAATTTCAGTCTGGGAAGGCACCTTTGGATCCATGATCATTGCAGAGTACTGTATAGTGTAACTATGGAATTGCCATAAACAAACTTTACAACAAAAGGAAGAAACTGTTGCAGAAAAGAGGAAAATCCTAGGATGCAAAAAAACTCCCTTACCAGCCTCAGTAAGAAGCTGAGATCCCCCCATAAAATTCTCCAAAGCTAGTTATGAAAATAAAATTGTCAAAGATTTCAAAGATAACAACAAGGCATTCTATAGCTATGTCAAGAATCTAAATGGCAATGCTTAGATCTGCTCTGAGCTAAAACAGAATGGCATTAAATATACTGATCCCAAGGATATTGCCAATATCCTGGCAGATCGATTCAGTGCCAACTTCACCCCCCCTCACCCCCTAAAGGGCCCATCTCAATACCGAAACATTGCCAAATTCCAGTAGTAACGGCCACACAGGTAAAAACCACACTCTCCAAAGCTAAGAATACAGCATCCATGGGACCAGACGACATCCCGGGCTGTGTACTACGTGGACTACAAAATGAACTGGCACCTCACCTCAGGCTTCATGTCCACTGAGTGGCGCACATCTATAGTTATCCTACTCCACAAGGGGGGATCCTCCTTGGATCCTGGGAACTACCGCCCCATCAGTCTGATGAGCCATGGAACGTATTATCATGGAACCTATAAACAAAGACATTGGCAACCTTCAAACACTGGACCCCAGCCAGTTTGGGTTTGTGAAGGGCTGATCTTGTCTTCTGAACCTAATTGACTTCTTTGAATCAGTCTCCAGAGCTGTGGACAAAGGTAAGGCAGTCCACACAGCCAATCTGGACCTCGCCAAGGCCTTCGACACCATCCCCCACTCTGGAATCATAGATAAACTTACTAAGCTGGGCATTAATCCGTACATCACTTGATGGGTTGCCAACTGGCTTACTGACAGAACCCACACTGTAAAAGTAGCCAAATCCAACTCCAAATCCAGCTCCAGACAAATGACAAGTAGAGTACTTCACAGTTCAGTCCTCGGACCGCTCTTGTTTGGCATCTACTTTTTTGAAGTGCAGGCCAACACTAAGGGACTCTGGCTAACAAAGTTCACAGATGACTGCAAACTGGAAGCCATTACTGAATCCCCAAATGATGTAGATATTCTACAAAAGGGCCTTACAGAAACAGATACTTGGTGCCAGAGCCATGGGCTCAAGCTCAATGCCAAGAAATTTATAGTTATCCCCTTTGGGAAAAAACATGTACCCATGAATTATCACATAGGTGGCAGTACACTAAACACTGAAAGTGTGATAAGAGACTTAGGGGCACAGGTGGACAGTGGTCTCACCTTCGATAACCACATCGCCACAACATTCAGGAAATCCTTCTATGTGGCACACCTCATGACTAAGGGCTTTTCATCCAGAAAAAAGGAGATCATTGTCCCACTGTACTCATCCCTCATTAGACACAATATAGAATAAAACACCCCATTTGATATGTACCTCTCAAGACATCTGCAACAACTGGAAAGGCCACAGAAATACTCCACTAAAAGAATCACAGGCCTAAAGCAGATGCCCTATGCTGACCATGTAAAAAAACTCCAGCTATACTCTGTCACATATCGTCTACTCATATGTTATCTCTGCTTAACATACAAGGCTATGTCAAACCCAGAGATGTTGGACATGCTCCACTTAAAGAAATCCCAATCCCTCAGAGCCACGTGCTCCAGGGATCTAAACCTTGTCATCACAATGAACAAAATATGCTGGAGGGATAGGTTCCTGACCCAGAGACTCTCCAGACTCTGGAATAGACTGCCCATACATGTCAAGCAGAGTGCCTCTTTGGCCATCTTCAAAAGGAACCTTAACGACTGGATGGGAGATAGGAAATTCACCCTGGGGATCACGTCCGTCGCCCTGCTAGATGGAGTCCAGAGAAGTAAATATTATGGGAAGAAATAGCCAGGGAATTGTTATGGCTAGGCTTGTATAGACCCTAGAGCTGATAGCCTAATACCAACCTATGAACCTATGAACCTATGATACTATTGGTAATGTCACGCTTCCAACTTTTCTAGTGCGGTAGATGGCATAAAAAGGATTAATTGCTTAATAATGGCAAAGATTCTGGAATGGAAATAGATAAAGTCTAAAGAAGGCATAATAAAGACAAAAAAGTCTGTACTGAGTAATACACAAAATTAACAAGAAGACAAGCCCACAAAGGTTTAGGAAGGCTAGGACAGAAACAATAGCACAACATTCGATGGATACTGAGATGCCCTCACAGAATAGGGAAGGACGATGCATAGGAAAACAAATGCAGCAGAAGTCTGGCAGGACGGCAGAAGTAATTCACATGGAAAGATGGTCAACTTAGGCAGCATCAAAAGGTGACAAGGTGTTTTGCTGAAAAATGTAACAGTAAGTTACATAAGTTATATGTGACAATATAACATTAAGATGGAAGATGCAGTCATTACAATTATATGCTTGCTTAGTATAAGTTTTCAAAGGGAAAAAAAGAATAAACTTGAAAACCATTTGATAGTTTCGCAGAAGGTGAAGTGATCATTTTTTTTTCTGTGAGAAGAAATAAGAAAGCACTTGACCTAAACACTGAAAATCTATTGTACTCCTTTCTGAGTTAATCAGCTCCACCTCTAACACTTGACAACAATGAGCTTGGGCTTCTTATTCCTTAACATAATTCTGCACAACAAAAGTGGTACTTGTTTATCAAACCCCCTCCACCTTCAGCCAACAAGCACAGCAAATTGTCAAAGTGCCCCTGGCTTCCTTAACTTCAAGTGATGTTTTAAACAATGGCACATTTGTTCAGTTGTCAGCACTATTTACCCTTTCTTAGTCAAAGGAGGTCACTAATGTAATTAGTTTCAGTAAGCCGTAATTATTTCTTTACTTTTCCGAGCACTTGATATTTCTATTGTATTGTTTTACCAGATATATTTACACTTTTTAATGGCATTTTTTTAAATCAGAATTAATTATGGGTTTTGTTTTTAATTATGCATTTTAAGGTTAATATATTATGTATGTATTTATTTATTTTTAACTAAGGAACCCAAACTGGTCTGCTGCCGATCCCTTACTGCTACAATATGAGACATAAGGTAAGCATAAGAGCAAAATAAAAAAGTAAAAACTTGCAAACTCCACACTCACAGTAACTGGACATCTGGCATAAACCCTGGGATTGTAAAGCAAGAATCTTAACCACTAAATTACCATGTTACAGATGGCAAAGGCAACCAAAGGTTCAAAGGCATCTGTCCTTTATTTAAATAAATAAATAAATAAATAAATAAATAAATAAATAAATGTGCAGGTTCATATCAGGGGCATCTGTGAACATACTTTATCAATAACTAACTCTACAAATCCTGCAAAATATCTCTGGAGAACATAATGATCCCAGAATCATAAATAAAGGCCAAGACAGTCTTAGATCACAAATCTGGTAACAAGGAATTTGTCAGTAATTTTACTTCTGGTTGCCAAATGGATAGTTTCTGGGGAGAAGGAAAAGTATGGAAATGCATGGATATATAGACTAAGAACAATATCGCTCAGCAATATCGAAATGAAGCAAACCATGTTTAAGCATCTTAATGAGAAAACAAAGAAACAAGGATGCAATGATTAACAAGAAATCAATAATCCCAAATGGTTTTTATTCATTCATGGTATTTATTTATTGTTTTTAATTGTGTAGATGGGGTGATCACTAAATCTTTTTTCAACCATAACTAAAAAGCCTGCAGTGGTTTATCAGGCTGAACATTAAACTGCATGCTACAGTACATAAAGTATTACAAGGCTTCATTCTCTTACAAATTGCTGGCTGTGATGGGCAAAATAATTAAGAAGTGGAATTTACACTTATACAGTATAGATTCATAACATTTGAACCAGATTTCATGTATTTACCCACTAATTAACATGATAAGGTGGCTGGACCAAGTCTGTTTTTGGTCACAACCCGTGCTGCAGTGGCACAAAAACATTAAACAAAGATAAAATTAAACAACTAAATTGATTAACAGGACTCAGAAACAAGGCATGTTGCTTCATGAAGCAAGAGTGATCCAGTATTAATCCACACTAAAAACCCTGATCACAAAAATTGTGATCACCCTTTACAATATCAAACAGTGAAAATTACTGTAACACTTAAAAAGTGTTTTTGCATGGCTGCTGCACACTTGTTATGGGGCTGCTCCCTCACACCTCTGCCACTTATATATGCTAATGCTGAGTTTGCTGCATTGTGTGAAAGTACTGCCAATAAATTTATGTTGCTGAGTTTGTTGCACCTTGGACTAATGACAGCATTCTGAGGTTATTACAGTCTCAGTCTTTTTTTATACATATGAAATCACTCATCTGTTTGTGATGGCACTTTGTATAGATGAAAAATACAAAGAAATGAGGAAAGTTGATGTGAGCCGATGATCATGACATATAGATTCATAGGTTAGTACTAGGCGAACTGTCCTTGTGGGCCATTATAAGCCTAGCCAATTACCCCATGTGAGAATAAAACCCTGCACCTTTTGCTTGTAAGTACATACCTTAACCATTATGCCAACCTCCCACCCTACATATACAAATGATCGGTCAGGATCCTGACCGTTTTGGTGGAAACCTATGCAGTTTAAATGTTGGACCCTCTATACATCTTGGTGCTTCTGTTGTACTGAGCTGCTGAATGTCCTGCTTAGGACATTTAGCAAAAGAAGTCTATAATAAGCCTATATATATATCCCTGCAGCATCTGGGATGTGACCAGTGATCATTAAACAGCATGTGGCCTACTTCTCAGAAACCACCGTGGGATCAGTGATACTGTTTTGCTCTTGGTGAGAGAAGGACTTTTGATTCCTAGCTGTGTGCAGCTGCAGAGATTAGCAGTAGCTGTATCCAGGTGAATCACTACTGTTTCTCATTCTCGGCAAACTTTGTCCAGTTCCTTTCATACTTATTTTGCTATTAGGGTAGATGAGCACTGGTTTTAAATTGATATTTTCTGCTCCAATCATCCTAGAGTATGGTGTATTGTCTTTTTATTTGCATTAGTTAGGGGCCAGTGCATGGAGACTGCTTTTGTGGGTTCACTACTGTCTTGTATAATGTTACTTGCTTAGTAAGAGCTTAATTTTAGAGGATGTAGCTATTATTTGTTCATTTGTTTGTCTTATTTGCTGATCAGGATAGTCTTACTGAGCAAAAGTCCATTTTCTTTGAAGGCTCAGGGAGAAAAGCTCCATGATATATAGACAATAGAAATATATAACACAATAGGTAGTTCAACAGTGTAGGTAAAACATAATTAAGTGCCTAGATTAATTAATTATATAGTCACAAAAAGAAAATGTAATAGTATTAATCAAGAGTAATTTATAACAGACAAGAAATCAGTATGTGAGAAAGAAGGGGTGTAGCTAGGATTTTCCAAATTGTACTCACAGTTCCCAGAATGCTGCCCCACCAAACCACACCCCTGTCATCATGCTGCTCTCCACCCACCTCTTACATATTGTTGCATAAGCCACACCCCATCACAATGCTACTCTTCCCCATGCCACCACTAGTGCACGATAGAGCAATAAAACAAAAGCATACAGACAGTTGCACCATATGTGCATCTGTCCTTAGTTTAAAACGTAATTTTGCAGTCTCACATTTACATTATGTTATACTTTTTTTCACAGCACAGCTGTATCTGGCCAATTTAGGTGATTCCACAGGACTTATCGAAAAGAGTTAAGTAATACTGGAGTGCAGTAACTTTTGAATGAATTATGTAACTAGGTAAAATATAAAATTATAAAATATTTCCTGCCGCTTCGTGGCACTCAAGTACTTTTCATTCGAAAATGTGGAATACTAATTCTCATAATGTATAGCAAATGGGCAAAATGTGAACACTGGTAACATTTTCAGCTAGGCAGCTTATAACTCGGTGGCTAAAACGTTACTTTATACTTCAAGAATTCTTTTGACGAATTAAAGTGAGACAATACTATTTATCATGGACATTTCTAAAAAAACAAAAAAAAAAAACCAAAAAAACCTTCTCAGCAAATGTGGACTAGAACCTGTCAACATAACATAGCAGGGACCATGGATATTTTAGGACTCAAAATGAGGACATTAAGGTTTCTCTCAAAGTGGTGCAGTGGTAACATTGTCACCTCACAGCAAGAGGTTTTGTGGTTTGATTCTTGGCTGGAGTGCCTTCTGTGCAGAGTCTGCATGTTGTTCATGTGGGTTTCCTCCAGGTGCTCCTGTTTCCTCCCATGTTACAAAGCATCTGTCTGGAGCATTTCTCCCCAGGCCTCTGCTGAAAATTGTGTATGTTCCAAGTCAGACTTTCCCAGTTAATAAATAAATATAGCCCTCAGTCATGAGTGACAGGAAGCTACAAGATAGCTGACTGTATCAAATTACCTGGAGCTCACATTTTCAGCTCCACTTGTTTGTGTATCAATCTCAACCATTGGGATCTCATATCAAAGCGACTACTTGCTGCATAGGTTTTTAATTCTTTAAATTGCTCACACACATTTACGACCTGAATAACTTATGCTAGGTATACTGGAATTGCTTTTACTGACTATTTTACAGTTGTACAGTGATGAATGATTGATTGATTTTTCTGGTATATCTTTAAAATCTGGCAAGTGTTTATGTTCTCTACTACTAAGTTTCCTTAGCCATAAACCCTAGTCCCCTCTGAAGTGTGCTACACCCCCCCCCAAACCTCTCTGATTGTACTGTTATAAAATAACTGCCTGTTGTTGCCTTAATGCTTACCCTAGAATCTCTGCTTTTCTCTTTTTCTAGTCAAACTCTACATTTACCTACACTAGTGTACTGCAGCTCTTGCAAAACGGTGTCTACGGGATTGCAATTGGCCACCACAGTCTCTAACAATGAAAACTTTTTCTCTCCCAACAACTAAACAATGTAGGTTACAAACATAAAAAAAAATGATGCCCTCTTTTACTGTGCTGTGTATCAAAGCGAGTCACCATTTTGGTCAGCCATAGGGCTCTTTCTGCTTTATTTTTTGCCTCCTTCCCCTGTAACAAAAGTAAACTGATTTATACATTTGCCTCTCTGACCCTAAGTTTTACAGCTATACATTGTACCTTTGTGCTTTCTAACATTCAGACATAGATTTCTGTTTGAAAGTTTTACTTATTTGTCTGACATTTGAACAAGTAACCCTGATAAAAACCTCAAAAGTGTATATTTTTGGTCTGTCTTTCCTGCTAAAAGTAAGTAAAATTAAAGTGCTGCTTGCAGGTTTTAGGCCCTTACATTCAACTTACTTGTGGTGTGGTTTGGTTCTGCCTGCTTTGCTCCCCCTTGCTCCCCACCCACCCCAAGTATCCTCAAATTTATACTTTCACCTCACTGTCTGATCAGTCCCACAGCCCACTCCCTCTACCATAACTTGTGCTCTCGTCCTTTCACTCTTCCCACCTTGTCACTAATCGTCTCCTTTTCCCCGCCCACCTTGGGCTGCCTCACCTCACAGTAAGACGTTGTCCTGTTCGTTTCTCAGCTAGAGCGTTTTCTGTGTTGAGACATGTGTGAATGGGCGTACCTTCATTGAAGGTTGTGCATCAGGGCCGGCAACTCGGCATTTAAAAATCTACTGCCAATCATTAGCGGACTGGAGTTCCGCTGTGGCGACCCCTAACCGGGAAAAGCCGAAAGACACAACAACAACCTTGGGCTGCCTCCTCTGTGGCTTGCCTGTCTCACACTTAACTCGTTCATGCCCTAGCACACCTACTATCTCCTTATTACATACTCACTGTTTCCACCCCTCGAAACTGTTCCTTCCCTCAGACTGCTTATCTCTAGCCACCACCCTTCCCTAATATATTTCTTTATATTTTTCTCTATAACTCTTCTCCTCCTTTTTCCATCACACAATGCTATCCTTACTGCTGTTTCTCCCATTTCTAGTCTCACTAGCCCTAAGCACTTCCTACCACACTGAGCTCCATATCTTCCCGCCTTCCCCTACCTTTCCCTTTCCCTGACCTCTTCTAACATATAACCAAGCTCCACTGACTATTGTCCCCTCTCTCTTCTGTCTCTCCCCCTTTCAATGTCTTAAATTTAAACTCGTGGCCTACCCTGATCTTACTCCTAAGCCCAAACTCAAGTATCCCACTCCCCTTACTGACCACCCTTACCTTTTCCATCTTGTCCTTGCTCTTCTGGTTTCTGGTGACATCCATCCTAATCCTGGTCCCTCCCCTCTCTCCACTCTCCCTCCACCTTCATCTGCTGTCCCCCCAAAAACATCCTCAAATATCTCCAGCCTCAAACATCTCCCTATCTCTGCAATGAACATCCAAAGCCTAAACAACAAAACGTCCGAACTTCACGCATGGTTGGCCCAACACAAACCTCACATCCTGGCCCTATCGAAAACCTGGCTAAAACCTCATATTAATTCCTCTGAATTTCTCCCACCTCAATACAATACAATATCTATAGGTCTGATAGGACACCCAAAAAAGGCAGCGGGATGGCTGTCTTGTACTCTCTCACTGACGCTAACACCTACAGACATTACCCTGCCAAGTTTCTCCCCTGCTGAACTACTGCTCCTACACTGCCACATCAATAACTATAGGAAGTTTGTTATTGCCTCTGTCTATATCCCCCCAGGTAAAAACATCCCTATCCTTGAACATATACTCTCCTGGATAAACACCTCCATCCCCTATGAAACCATAATTCTTGGAGATGTCAATATAGATTGGAACTCCCTTATTGGTAACTCACCCCAACATTTCATAAACCTGTATGGATTCTCACAACTGATCAATACCCCTACCCACTACAGTAAAAACTCTACTGGTTCCACAATTGACTGGATCTTGACCAACTCTCCAAACAACTATTGTAACCCTTCTACATTCCCTGACTCTATTAGTGACCAATCTCCCATCTCTATCTTAAGGCACTCTCCTCATCTCTCTAAGCCCCATCTCTACAGAGATTGTAGGAAACTGACTAACATTTCCCCTGAAACCTTTAACTATAGACTCTCTGCCATCAACTGGTCTTTCCTTAAAACTCTCCCACTCAGTGATGCTGTTACTAAATTCAACCACATTTTCCTTGATGTCCTAAACTCTCTTGCACCAACTTGCAAAATCAGAACCAAATCTAATTTTGCACCCTGGCTCTCCAAAGCTACTCATGCTTTGATGCATGAAAGAGATGCTCTATGGAAAAAATGGCAAACTACTAAAACTCCCACCTTTCTCCAAGGTTATAAGCAACTCAGAAATTGTGTAAAAAAATTATTATTTTGGATAAATGCCAATATTTCACTAAATTTCAAAGCTCTCACCCAAATGACCCCCAAAAAATTCTGGATTACTATCAACTCCCTGCTCCACACTGGTTCTCCTACCATCCCTAACCCTTTCCCCCTATCACTCTCCCTCTGAAACTGCAGACTTACTCAACACACACTTCATAGACAGAATCTCCACACTCCTACCCTCTGGTAACTCTGCTCATCCCAACTCTTCTGTGTCACCCTCACCTCCCCCTAAACCTCTATGCTGTTCTGTCTCTCAGCCTTTTACCTTGTGACCTTTTTCTACTAAATACATCAAATACCTGCTTCTTAAACTAAAACCATGCTCTCCCTTCATTGCTGAACTCCCCCCTCAGTTTCTGAAAATTGCTGCTGACTCTATTACATATCCTGTATCTATTTTAATCAACCGTTCCATTCAAGAATCTACCATACCGAAAATATGGAAATCTTTCTATACCACTCCTCTGCACAAAGGTGGAAAATCTGTTGAACCCTCTAACTATAGACCAGTCGCTGTTCTCTCACTGTTCTCTAAGATCCTTGAAAATGTATATATACTCAGCTACTGTCCAATCTCATTCATGTAAATCTCCTCACCCCCTTGCAACATGGTTGCTGCCCTAAATACAGTACCTCAACCGCCTTACTATCCTTCACTCAAAAGGTTTCAGAAGCTAGAGGACAACCTCCTCATCTCCTGTCTATTATTTGATCTGTCTAAAGCCTTCAACACTGTGTCTCATCCCATCCTTCTTAACAAACTCTCAGACCTAAACCTCTCTCCTTCTACTCTTGGCTGGTTCCAATCCTACCTTACTGACAGAAAACAAGCTGTTAGATGGCAGCAGGCTTTCTCACCCTTCCTTGTTGTTCAAACAGTAGTACCCCAAGGCTCCATACTAGGACTGCTCCTTTTCAACATTTTTACTAACAACCTACATTCATCCTGCAGTCTCTCATCTGTAATACAATATACAGACAACTCTACTGTCTTATCTATCGCCAATACTATCTCTGAACTGCACACACTAACACAGAATTCCTTTATCTCTGTTGAAAAATGGCTCAGAAACAATCAACTAATCCTTAACCCTAAGAAACCTCAACTCCTTCTCTTCCTGCCTCAGACACTCTCTCACTTTTAATCCAATTTTTCACTTTCCTCCCTAGATGGCACCACTATCTTCCCTGCCTCACACATCAAACTCCTTGGGGTAATAATTGATGACCGACTAAAATTTGACTTGCACTTACAACAGGCCATCAGAAAAACCCACCAAAAACTTGGACTACTTTATAGGAACAAAAAATTCCTCACTAAACGCACTCTTGCACAGGCATTTCTTTTACCTAGTCATCTATACGCTTCCCCCATCCTTACCAATATCCAAACTACCTCAATGCAGAAACTGGAACAAACATACAACAAAATTGCCAGATTTATTCTAAACCAACCACTCTCTTCACATCACTGCCTGTCACTAAACAAACTTCAGTGGCTGGAATTTCTGCACCTTCTCCTACAATCGCAACTCCACACTACCTTTTCCATAATCAACAACCCCTCTGCCTGCCCTGCTCTCGCCTCCCATGTTACCCCCCCCCCCCCAACCTCTCTGGAGTGCTGATCAGCATCTTCTCTCAGTTTATAAACCCAAAAGGAATATTGGCAAACTACTTTACAAAAACTCTGTCTCACTAAATTGGAACAAACTCCCTCTCCATATTAGATCCAACCTTTCCTTTCCCTGTTTTAAAAAGGAGCTTAAATCCCACCTACTAAACTTGAAATTATGCCGTTGTCTTAACCACACATAATCTTAGTCTGACCTATTGTATAACCTGCTGCATCTCCTAACTTTCTTTCTCTGTTAGTAACTTCTGCTTAAACTAACCTCCTAAACCCTCATCTCTACTACTATAGCCATACTATAGCCCCCTCCTTTCTCTCCCCCTCCCATGCTCCACACTATTTATCCCCCCCCACTTCCTATCAATGTCTATACATTGTTCTTCTTTTGAACAATAATTATCTTTTTGTTTTTACTCTCATATGTAGTAAATTTTAGACCACTGTTAGTGCAACCCTTAATGTTCATATGTTTTTCTTTTGTTTTTCTCTTTATAATTAATTTTGTACTTGCACTGTTATTTTTAATTGTTTTTGCCCTGTATGTTTACCTTTGCTTATGTTTGCCGGGGCTCTTTCCCCTTGGGTCTGCACTGAAAACAGGTTGCTTACTATTAATGCAATGCAAATAGCTAATAACCTTTTCTTTTTACAATTGTTTTGTATTGTGATTGTTATTTAATATTTGTATATTGTCACTTTATCTTTACTTATGTTTCCTGGGGCTTTTCCCCTCAAGTCTCCACTGAAAATGGGTTTGTTTGCAAACACAGTTGGACTAACTCAGATAACAAATTGAAATACAATAAATAAGTAAAATATACAGTATTTGCTGCACAGCACTCAAGTCGGGTCATTGTAACCACGTCTATTTAGTAATTCAGAAACCACATTCATATGACATATAGAGCCATCCCAAAATTTATTTCATTCTCTCAAGACCCTTTACTTGCATGTCTTGAGGAAATCCAGGTGATAATAAATGCATCAGTTGTTGGAAACAGATGTTTTCAGTTTTTAGTAAGTATTATTAAGTATCCACTTACCCTGGATTAACTGGGTTAGTTGACTGTGGCCTTTTATTTAGGCTTTCAGGAAAGGGGGAACAAACAAGCAAATTTCCATCCTTTTCTACTGAACTTTCAAGAGTGCAAGCAGAAAATTGCACGTGTGCATCGTTCACACACACACACACACACACACACACACACACACACACACACACACACACACACACACACACACACACTCTGTCAATAATTGTAGGCATTACAGAATGGCTGCGTTATACTGATGCTCAGGTGGATGTACAGGTAAACTGGAACCCTCAGCAATAAAGGCTTATACACTCTTGAAATGCTCCTGCTCCAAATAATCCATGAACAGTGCTTAACACCAGACATGGTAAAAACATACTTATAAACTCTTAGTACTTCAGCTTATTGACATTAAGTTGGAAAATAAAATGCCTAGGAATTTGCAAATGATCCAGCTGTCTTTATATACCACTTAATTTATAATGATGACATTCACAAACTTCTGTTAAAAAAGCTGAGTGTGGCATTAAAGGTTTACACCTATTTGTAATTGCAGTTCACATTCTGTAACTGAGTTAATGTAATGGCAAGGGGATGAACATATTAATGGGAAATTGTGTGGATCCCTGCAAACACTGTGGGTCTTATGATACGAGTGTGTACTCAAGAGATCATTATGACTTTCAAAATGTGCCTAACATTCAACAATCCATTGCTGACAGGCTGTTTACAGTTAGTTGTACTTGCTCAGTGTGTCGTTCCTGAAGACGGGATTAGAAGCCTCTGCTAGCAGGCTTGCAGGCAGGGCTCATTGTGCAAGGGCTTGGCTGCACAAAGCAGACACACAGTCACATGGAGATCCTCACTGGGCTTTCTTGGTGAATGAGCAGAACTGGACTTGGTTTGTGGCACATGAACCCAATGAATTAGTAAAGACTGATGTAAAATAACACGTTTGCAGCCTTGGATGTGGATAACACACTGCTCTGTTGAAAGAACTCCTGTGCAGCCAGTGCAAGCTGAGCTACGCTTTCAGGAGCAAAGCAAGGCAGTGCAGGAGAGAAACGCTGTAGAATGTCACTCATTTCTGGTGACACTTAGTGTTAAGTATAGTGTTAGAATAGTTATGGGCATGTGCCGACAAGCCCTAATGACAGCCATTCAGCACAGCACTCATTCCTAAAAATATCTGAAGCAATAAAATGCTATAAAAATAATAATAAAAATAAATTATCACCTACAAAAAATAATTCTGTAAAATGATGATGGTGCTGAACATATTTAAAGGCTAGAATTAAAAAAAACGACTTCCCCTCCTAACTTATCTTCTTAAAATTAATTTCTTTAATTCAGCAAAGGCAGTAGAAGTTGTACCAGCAAAAGGTGATGGAAAACCGCATGAGAGAACCAGGAAGTTGGTCATATTTCTTGCAACTTTCCATCACCTTCGGGACAGTGTTAATTACATGCAGTTAAGACCTGCTGAAACAGTAGAAAGCACAGAAATGCCCGATGAGCTGCAAATTGTTTTTTGCAGCCTCAATCAAGGCATTTTGTGCAGTACATGACCTTTTATTTATTTTTTTATTTAACTGAAGTATCTCCTGGGTCTTAGTGTTTGACATGTTACCTCCTCCATGAAACTGTACTGAAAGGCACACAGTATGCTTCCCAGTGTCCTTGTGAGCAAGTTGCAGTGTACAGTACTTGTTAAAAGGAGACTGATTCAGCATAGACAGAGTCAGGGTAAATAGCAGTTAGAGATGATAGGTCAGGTGCTGGAAGGAATTAGGTTAAATAACTAGAGATGTGGGTGCATTGGATCCAATGCCCAGTGTATTGCCTTTTATTTGACTGCATAATTTAGGGACCAGTGCCTAGAAATTGTTCTGGTGGGTGCAGTACTGTCCTGTCTAGTGTTACAGCTTAGTGATTGTTCTGGTTTTATAGCTTCTGTCTACAGTGGTCAATGTCCAGTGACAGTGCTGCTTTTACAGGCTTCACCTACTGTAGCCACTGCCCAGTGATTGCTCTGCACTATGTGAGAATGTAAACTGGAGTACAAACGTATGGTCTCTGCAGATACCAAAGGAAGCTGCATATCTTTCTTTACTTATGCCCGGAAATTAAGGAATAATATCCAACAAGACACGACAAGCTCATCCATGATAAGGTCAAACATTCTGAGCCCAAGGATAAAGCCAATATATCAGCTGACAAATTAGGTGCTACCTTAACTCCACCTACTCACACTGTTGCCGCCACTGTCTCTAAAAATTAAATTTTCCCTGAAATCACTTTGTAACAAGTCTCAGAATCCCTGTCAATAGCAAAAAAATAACATTTCTATAGAACCAGACACCATGATAGGATGCACTCTCATCAGTGCAGAGTGTGCACTATCTCAGCCTCTACTTCAACTTTTCAGTCTCAGCCTTTCCATGAGGTATACGGCTGACGCCTGGACAACTGTCATGATGACTCCCCCACATAAATGTGTCCTAGCTACAGACTCAATTAATTATGGACCATTAGGCTCAAACGCTTAACATTCAGAGCCAGTCAGTGATCACTCAGTGTGTGCTGCTTATCTTAACCTAGCCAAGACTTTTAAAGCTATCACTCAAACTGTTACTATCTAAAAGTTAGATAAACTTAACATAAATCCCTATGTTGTCTATTGGACTTGATAATTAGTTATCCAAGAAATCCCTAATTGTGAACATTGCTGGTAGTCTTTTTGAATGTAACATTTTATCTGTTGGGGTACCACAGGGTTCAGTGCCTAGCCCTTTTGGCCCTCCCCTTCTCTGGAGTTTTTTGAAGAAATCCAAACCAATTTCCCAGACGTGTGATTAACCAAGTTTGCTGATGACTACAAGATGGGCACTACACCTGCTCATTCACTGATACTAAACTTCTCTAACAAGTCAAGAAGATGTACATATGTGGTATACTGAAAATGGTCTTAGGCTAAATGCAAGTCAAGAAGATGTACATATGTGGTATACTGAAAATGGTCTTAGGCTAAATGCAAGTCAAGAAGATGTACATATGTGGTATACTGAAAATGGTCTTAGGCTAAATGCAAGTCAAGAAGATGTACATATGTGGTATACTGAAAATGGTCTTAGGCTAAATGCAAGTCAAGAAGATGTACATATGTGGTATACTGAAAATGGTCTTAGGCTAAATGCAAGTCAAGAAGATGTACATATGTGGTATACTGAAAATGGTCTTAGGCTAAATGCAAGTCAAGAAGATGTACATATGTGGTATACTGAAAATGGTCTTAGGCTAAATGCAAGTCAAGAAGATGTACATATGTGGTATACTGAAAATGGTCTTAGGCTAAATGCAAGTCAAGAAGATGTACACATGTGGTATACTGAAAATGGTCTTAGGCCAAATGCAAGTCAAGAAGATGTACATATGTGGTATACTGAAAATGGTCTTAGGCCAAATGCAAGTCAAGAAGATGTACATATGTGGTATACTGAAAATGGTCTTAGGCTAAATGCAAGTCAAGAAGATGTACATATGTGGTATACTGAAAATGGTCTTAGGCTAAATGCAAGTCAAGAAGATCTTTAAATCTGCCCTCCTCGCTGCTGCTGCGTCTGCTTGGCTGTGTTTGACAGCTCTGAACTATCCCCTCCACGACCCTGTGTCTTTGCCTGGGTTGTATCCCTCTAATTTCACTATTAGGGTGTTCCCCACAGAATACCCTTGGACTCGGTCAGGACATTGTCTTCTTCTACCACCCTCTACCACCAGAAAAAAGAGACTATCCCCTCCACGACCCTGTGTCTTTGCCTGGGTTGTATCCCTCTAATTTCACTATTAGGGTGTTCCCCACAGAATACCCTTGGACTCGGTCAGGACATTGTCTTCTTCTACCACCCTCTACCACCAGAAAAAAGAGAGTATGTCTACCTAGTCATGCTATATTACGTTTTAACTAAATGTTCCTGCTAAACTTTCAGACTGCCACTAGCTAAGCAGCCAGCAGCTACTCCTCCTTACTCCTTCATTTCCTCACAGTCTCCTTGGATGGCCACATAGGCTATCCTCTGTCGCCCTTCTAGTACAGCTCCACGCCTGGTAGCTCCCTTGTTTGCTTACTGCACTACTACTTTGTCCACTAGATGTTATACTTTTCTCATCCCTATTTGGGATATTAGTACTGACTTCTGCCTTACACTTTTATTCTCCCTCCTTATACTAATCCTTTTCCTCCTTTACCTCTCTGTCTCATCCTCTCCCCGAGGATACTTTCTCTTGCCTTGATTCCCCTTCCTTCCCTGATACTTTTCCACTCTCCTCTGGTCTACTTTGTGTTTTGCTCACACCCTTTCTCCTTGGGCTCCCTACTTGCTTCTCCTGTCTCCTTTGAGCCCAGGTCTGTACTCCTGTTTTACCCTTTTTCACATACTATTGTATTTACTAGGCCCCAATATCTGTATGCTTTATTACCCTTAGATATTACCCCTGTTCCACATCCTACCCACTTAGCCTCTTATCTCCTTCCCTAGCCTATTGTTCTCTTTACTGAACCTATTACTATTCTATCCCTTTTCAGCCAGATCTCTGCACCCTCCTTCCTTTCCGGTCTATACCTGCCTCCCTGCTATCTTCCCTCCCCCTCCCCTTTCTATTAATCTTCCTACTGCAACCTTATTATCCTATCCTTTCTTCAGCCAGGTTTCTTCACTCCCCTCCTTTTCCGGTCTATACCTACCCCCTACTATCTCCGCCTCCTCCTCCCTAGGGACTTCCTGTGGAAGTTTTTAAAGACTGCCCATGTCCCAAAGGCCATCTTTAAATCTGCCCTCCTCGCTGCTGCTGAGTCTGCTTGGCTGTGTTCGACAGCTCTGAAGTAAGTTTTAAGCTGTATATTGCACTCCAGTTTTCAGGAATTGTATTGTAACATTTCTAGAAGTCGGTGTTTAACTGCTGTTTATGTTAAATGTGTTTAGCTTGTGCCATATTGCTGTAGTAACCTGCTATCTACCTATAACACTCCAAGTCAGGTGAAACTGATGATTATATGCTATTCCAGCTTATGTTCAGGTTAACGACTGTGTTTAGTATAGCCTTAGTTGAAGGACCGCTCTTTTACTGTCTGGATTTGTGCTATAGCGTGTGTACTTTTTCTAGTGTAGGACTGCTCTTTTACTGTCTGGATTTGTGCTATAGTGTGTGTACTCTTTCTAGTGTAAGTGCGAATGTGTTTAGCACTTGGGTGGTACTGAATACATGGGACGGCTCTAGTACTGTTGTGTTCAGGTTGGTGGGAGTTGCATTGATGCAGCCTCTGATATAAGACTACTCATCTACCTCTGATACTGATAGAACAGCGTGTTTACTATTACTAATCCAAACGCGAATGCGTTCAGCCTTAAGGTGGCACTAAATTGGTAGGATTGCAATAATATTGTTGGTGGACAGATTAACGCAATGCTTAGTATAATCTTTCTTGTAATGCTACTCCGCTACTGTCTGCATTGATTCTGTAGCACGTGGATCTTTGCTCAGCTATACGAATGCTTAGCTTTCAGGTAGCGCTACATAAGTGGGACCCTCTGATACTGATACCGATACTGCTTAAGCTGGTATAGGAACCCTTTACATCTCACGCAAATGCTGGTTTTGTATGCTGTGCTGTTCCAACCTATGAGTACTTACGGGCTGTGCAAACGTGAATAATTTTAGATAGTTTGGCTAGCTTTTAAAGTGACTGCTCTTGACTTTGTTGCTAACTTAGAAGTGAATGCGTTTAGTTATTAGGTTTGCCTTACATTGGGACTGCTCCTATCCTAGTCCTCACACCTACTGCTTTCACATATCATATTTCTGTATACGCAATAGCGTTCCGTGTTATGACTTGCTATTTACACCATCTACACCTCCTAAAGAGACTGGAAAGTGTTTCAATTGAATTGTTTATGTTAACGTGAATGCGTTCACTGCATTACTCTGGTGTGTGTGGTGATTTGCTGTAACACTAGGCTCTATATATTATTAGCTATACAGTTATTTATTTGAAATGTACTTTTCACCATTAATATGTACATCCTAAAGAGTTATATCAACTATGTGTAACGTTGCTTTGCTTACCAGTTGCATAACCTGTCTTTTATTGCATTTTGACTCTGAATTGTAACCCTGTATGTTAATATTGTACTCTAACATTATCTTTTGTCCTCTCTCCTCCTCTAACAGCTATCCCTCCACGACCCTGTGTCTTTGCCTGGGTTGTATCCCTCTAATTTCACTATTAGGGTGTTCCCCACAGAATACCCTTGGACTCGGTCAGGACATTGTCTTCTTCTACCACCCTCTACCACCAGAAAAAGAGAGTATGTCTACCTAGTCATGCTATATTACGTTTAACTAAATGTTCCTGCTAAACTTTCAGACTGCCACTAGCTAAGCAGCCAGCAGCTACTCCTCCTTACTCCTTCATTTCCCTCACAGTCTCCTTGGATGGCCACATAGGCTATCCTCTCTCCCCTTCTAGTACAGCTCCACGCCTGGTAGCTCCCTTGTTTGCTTACTGCACTACTACTTTGTCCACTAGATGTTATACTTTTCTCATCCCTATTTGGGATATTAGTACTGACTTCTGCCTTACACTTTTATTCTCCCTCCTTATACTAATCCTTTTCCTCCTTTACCTCTCTGTCTCATCCTCTCCCCGAGGATACTTTCTCTTGCCTTGATTCCCCTTCCTTCCCTGATACTTTTTCCACTCTCCTCTGGTCTACTTTGTGTGTCTCCCCGCTCCCCACCCTACCCCCATATCCCCCCCACCCCCAGGGCTCCTACATTTATATTTCTACAAGCCACACCTCCTACTACTGCTATCCTATCCAATTCACAGTCTCACAGATTGTATAACTTCCTTCACTTAGTCACACCTACATACCACTTTAACCAACCCACCACTATCTCACTAAAGTCCTATACCATTACAACCCCTTCCACTCTACCCCCCACTCCCCCCACACACCCTCTACAACATATCAGGAAACCCTACTTCACATACAACTATCTTATCATGTCTACAACTATCCTCCACTCACAACTTAAACTACCTATCACCTTCTTACTATTATTCCTTCTCATTACTACCTACTTCTTAACCTCCTATGAACACTCCTTAACTATTTCTCTCTCACTTCCCTCAAAACATACTAGTACACCTACAACATACCTACCTTCATCCTATTTACCTACCTCATCACAAACCATATATCTACTTCCCAAATACCATAGACTATTTCATTGTAAACTACTAAAAACTAAATCAAAGAAAGTATTTGACACATCTCTAAAACACATATCCAAAAACTATGGTCTACTACTCCATCTACTTCAGGACGGTGACATACACCCCAATCCAGGCCCTCAACCTACAACTACTGAAACACACAGTCACCATATAAAAGCTCTCCTTCCTCCATCAACTATAACTACAAACATACTATCCTTGGCCCACCTAAATATACGCAGTATCTGTAATAAAGTTAGTCAAATACACACCCTACTAGAAGTACACAACTTTGACATTCTATGCTTATCAGAAACCTGGCTAAAACCATCTATTAAAGATATTGAAATTACCCCACCTGGATATAACATTGTTAGACTTGATCGCACCTCCAAGAAAGGAGGTGGAGTAGCTATCCTATATAAATCTAACCTGAAGCTTACTCTTCTTGACATTGCTCTTACCCAAAACAATAATGTCGAAATAATCTGCTCTAGAGTTCAAATTAATACTACTAAATCAATAAACATCATTTGTGCTTATCTGCCTCCAGGAAATAATATCCCCACATTAGAACAACTTCTTGAACAACTCTCAAATTACCTCCCCCAAGAAACACTACTTCTTGGAGACTTTAACATTGACTGGAAATCTTGTAACAATGCTAACCCTACTTCCCATTTAAACCTTTTGGTTTCAAACAACTAATTGATAGTGCCACTAGAATAAATAAAACAAGCAAAAAGAAACCACCTTAGACTGGGTTCTACAAACTCCCCTCACAAAGCTACAAAACTGGCATCCTTCCTGATGACCTTAGCGATCACTCCTCACATATGTCATTAGAGCTAAAACTCATCAAAACTTACCTACCTCACATAGAACACTATATTCAAAGAAACAATTTAATCCCCAAAGATTTCAAACAGAACTCTCACAATACAATTGGACCCCTCTAAAGCACCTCTCTCTCAACAAAGCCATAGAATATTTCAACTCAGCATTCCTTACAATCCTAAACCACCATGCCCCAAGTCGTACCATTAGAATAAAGACCAGAACAGCACCCTGGCTTACCTCTAATACTAAACAAAAGATCAGGCTTAAAATAAATCTTGGAAGAAATGGCTCCTCTAGAAACCCAACAGACTATCAAACCTTTAGAGAGCTGAGAAACAAAACCAAAATGCTATTATTTCAGACAAAAGAACTACTATGTAGAACTTCAGCAATCCACAAAAAGAACCAAAAAGGTTCTGGTCTACTATCAATCATCTACTTACCCCAGGTAAAATAGTAACACCTAACCCACAGAATCTAGACCCTGATAATCCCTCTTTAATAGCCAATAACTTCAATAGCTTCTTTACTACTTCCATACAAACACTAGCAAGCCATTTATCCCCTGATGCTTCCCAACTGATCTTAAGTAACACCAACAACGCTATTCCTTCCCTTCAACTTCAACCCATACCCACCTCCTACATACAATCTCTTACAAAAACTTAAACCCACTACCCCCTCAGCAGATAAGCTTCCTGCTGAATTCCTTCAGGTAGCAGCAAAAGCTATAGCCTACCCTGTTTCGATCCTAATAAACAGATCCATAAAAGAAAGTGATTTTCCAGCAATCTGGAAGATATCACACATCATACCCTTACATAAAGGAGGCAAATCCACTGACCTCTAACTACCGCCCAATAGCACTATTATCTCCACTAGCTAAAATCATGGAAAATGTATACACAAACAACTACTTAACCATCTCCTTCAAAATAACCTACTAGCAAACACTCAACATGGATTTAGACCCTCACATAGTACGACCACTGCACTACTTTCCTTTACTAACACAATAAACTGTAACCGTAATAATAACAAACTAACTGCTTCTCTTTTCCTAGACCTGTCAAAAGCCTTCGACATGGTCAACCATAAACTTCTCCTACACATACTAAACTCACTTGCCTTGGATTTTTCCTCCTTAACGTGGTTCTCATCCTACCTTGAAAACCGACAACAAGCAGTACTCTGGAAAAATTCTCTATCTGCTCTACTACCTATCTCCTTAGGAGTACCTCAAGGATCAATATTAGGCCCACTCTTATTCTCTATCTTTATTAATGATCTTCAATCATCTATCCATAACACTACCTGCATACAATATGCAGATGATTCTACCATCATCTGTACAGCTCCCACCCAATCTGAACTCCAGTCACTCACACAATCTACCTTTTCAACCGTTGAACAATGGTTCTCAAAAGATGTCTCCTTCTCAACTCCAAGAAAACAAAACTATTACTATTCTCACCTACCCACAAATCTCCTCAACTAAATTTTACTATTACTGCAGCTGACAATTCTCTTATCTCCCCAGACTTACTACCAAACTGCTTGGTGTTACTATTGATAATAATCTTAACTATGATTGTCATATCAATAACACTATAAAAGCAGTAAATAAAAAGATAGGTTCACTGTACAGAATAAAACCCTTCCTTACTCCAGAAGCACGGACCATCTTAGCTCAATCACATCTTATCTCCACCCTACTGTATGCTTCCTCTATTTACACCAATCTCTAAAGGTAACCTGAAAAACTAACTACATCCTATCATAATATAGCCCGTTTTGCCACAGCATCCCAGTACAGAACTCACCACTGTAATAACTTAAAACAATTACAATGGTTAGAACTACCTAACAAGCTTATCTATCAACAACTCTTAATTACACATAACATTCTTTATCAACCAACAAACACACCAGCTCTCCGTAACCTCTCTACTCCCTACAAAACTTGAAACAGTTACATCTGCGAAAAGATACAAGTCACCACAACTAGAATTACAAATTCAGCAGGTAACTGTCTATTTTCAAACTCCATAGGAAAATATGGAATAACCTCCCCACACATTACCTCACTAGACTCCTTTCAACTTTTCAAAACAACTTCTATTACATCTTAACAACTTCTGGCTCTGCTCCTGTACCAATCCAGACTAAATGACTTCTTCGCTCTTCAGCCATACCTCCCTACGTAAAAATCACTATCTTTCCCTGCTATTTCAAATGACTAAATTACTGTACTGTTCTAAAAAAAAAAAAAAAAAAATATGAATATATAGCTTAGGCTATTTGTTTTTTACCTGTTTTTTTTTCGCTGTATTTTCTACTACACTAAAATGTATGCATTGTTGCTTAAATGTTTAACCTTGTTTTAATTATGGAGCTTTTCTCCCCGGGCCTCCACTGAAAATGGAAATTATCCAGCTGGACTAGCCCGGTCAACAAATGTAAAATAAAATAAAATAAAAATAAAATAAATGTACATATGTGGTATACTGAAAATGGTCTTAGGCTAAATGCAAGTCAAGAAGATGTACATATGTGGTATACTGAAAATGGTCTTAGGCTAAATGCAAGTCAAGAAGATGTACATATGTGGTATACTGAAAATGGTCTTAGGGTAAATGCAAGTCAAGAAGATGTACATATGTGGTATACTGAAAATGGTCTTAGGCTAAATGCAAGTCAAGAAGATGTACATATGTGGTATACTGAAAATGGTCTTAGGCTAAATGCAAGTCAAGAAGATGTACATATGTGGTATACTGAAAATGGTCTTATGCTAAATGCAAGTCAAGAAGATGTACATATGTGGTATACTGAAAATGGTCTTAGGCTAAATGCAAGTCAAGAAGATGTACATATGTGGTATACTGAAAATGGTCTTATGCTAAATGCAAGTCAAGAAGATGTACATATGTGGTATACTGAAAATGGTCTTAGGCTAAATGCAAGTCAAGAAGATGTACATATGTGGTATACTGAAAATGGTCTTAGGCTAAATGCAAGTCAAGAAGATGTACATATGTGGTATACTGAAAATGGTCTTAGGCTAAATGCAAAAAAAAAAAAGAAAAGAAAAAGTGAAACATGACAGTTTTCTGCCAAAAAAGCTGATGCTACCCAATATGCTGCAAATTGTACTTATGTGAACATTCCTGTTTGATCTTTATATTTCCACCACACTCAAGAAATCATTCCATTTGGCCCAGTTAACTTCCAATGGAATGTCCTCAAGATCCAGTGATCCATTATTAGACCCTGCATTGATTACAGTTCCCCCTGTGGTATGTAAAAATCCAACCATATCACTCAACTTGAAAACCCCCAACAATTTCTGACTAAGAAAATTAATATCTTTAAATTCACAAATAACCAGATAACACAACTCTCATTTTATTTAGTATCTTATCAAATGATCTGAGGTGACCTTTGTTTTGCTTTTTGAGCTATGAAAGGCACAATCCTATCTGCCCTCCTATTTCTTCACAAGGCCTCTACATATACGTACACTAGAGTCCTAAATCTACACCAAAAAATAATCAAGACTTGCTAGAGTAACATGTTCCTAACTCAGAATAGTCCCAGCCTATATAAAAAGTTACCACTACAGCTAAAATAAATTACTGTTTGGGTCACCTTTAATGCTAATGTTGATGACTAGATGGGTAGATACCAGGTTATCATGTATAGCCCTGCTCAGTCTGGTAAATGAGCACTGTTTAAGTGCTTGAAAAAGGTGGCAAGAACTTTTAAGTATGTATACTTAAAGTTATATATGGCTAGGTATTGTATATTCGCTGTGATCACTTGCCTAGCATGTTGGTCCTATGATCCTATGTTGCACAACACAAGTAACAGTGCTGTCACATATAAGAGATAGTCAACTTTATTGCGTACCAGAGTTGTTACAGATATTGTAAGACATATTTGTGTTTATGCTAAATTACCTCCTAAAGCCTCTATCAGATGTATCAGGTGTTACTTCCTCTCCAGCTTCTTAAAATTGGATATTTCTTGATTATAAGATAATGCGTTAGAATGAAATCCAGATTCTAACAAGTTGTCTTTACCTTCCCTATTTGGCACCCTCGTCACAACTTCCATATGCTGTAATCAATCTAGCTCTGTGCTTGTCAACTCACAAAAGTTATTTGGTGAAAAGCTGAGCAGTAGCACCAGTATATAGCTCTTGTTTCTTTGTAGGGCATGGTACTATATGGCATAGGACTAAGAAGTCCCAGAGACAGAGACAAACTGACTTGTGACAAGATACGAGTGTTGAATGGGAGGTAGTGGATGGAAAACTGACAAAACCACTTCTAAAGATGAAGGATAACTGATGCAAATTTGCCTCATAAAAATAAAAAAGCTCAGTACTTCACACAACTGCCCACTCATGCTGTCAGGTATTAAAATAAATATAAACCCCAAACAGCCAAATATGTAATAAACGTGGCAGCAGAGACTATACTACATGAAAGCACAAATGTTGTTGTCATGAAGAGGATTATGAGCTGTTTGCCGATCATAAACTGCTTATTATGTATCTGAGACATGGATGCCAAGAAATTCACATCGAGAACGAAGCTTGAGAGGCGAATATTAGCATCCATGTTGGAAATAAATGATTAAAGGTTACGATCAGAGATATGATCATAATTCTCTATAGTGCATGGAGCTTTTTCTGCTCCGTGTACTACTAGTTACTATAAAAAAGAAAAGAAACAAAAACGCTAAGTGTTTTGCCAGCTGCTTTCAAAACCATAAAGCACTTAGCGTTGTCAAAAAGCAGTGTAGCTCAGTCTGTTATGTTTACACTCACCTTACCATACCTCTCAAATGTCCAGATATTCACAGAATGTCCAGATTTTTGCCTCATATGTTTGGTCTATTCCTCATAAAATATTTGTTTTTTGGACAAACCACTAAGGATTGAAGTCACTAAATAATGACAGGGTCAGCCTATGCAAAGTTAAGGGAAGATAATAAAGGACATTGTAGGGCTCAGTTTGTAGGGGTAGGATATGGGACGCCTGCTTTAAACATGGACAATAGAATGAAGACATCCACATTTGTATTGTGCAGTTATCAGTGCAGCTCACTTCAGCAGAGAAAGGAAAACAAATGAAAAAGCATTACACTGGAAATATATTGCATATAACTATTTATTGTAAGAAATTATATTAGACCAAAGAGATGGTACATGGTTACCATAAAAAATAATTGCACCTGTCACTATTTACTATAACATATTGTAATAGAATATGCATGTGTGTGTGGATGTGTGTGGATCATAACAGAGAGAAACGTATTTTTAATTCTTGCTATAGAGTTAAATACTTTACAATGGATGTGTCATGAAGCAAATCATGAGAAAATGCCTGACAGTAACTGATTTGTACATTGGATAATTGCAAACATATTAGAGAGCAATGCAATTAAAAATATATATCTCTGCCAATAAGAGGCTTCTGTACAATCCATTACATTTGTTAATATATTGTTCTGAGGAAATCTAAGGAACTTCCTTGCCACTTCCATGAACCCCCCACCCCCCAAAAAAAAGGTCAAGAAAATCATTTGATCTCCTCATTTTTCTAAGTGCCTAATGTATGCACCTTAAAACCCAGGTGTGCAAACAGATTTACTGCATTTTTTTGTGTGTGTTCCAGTAGACTTGATGCCTCGTGTACAGGAAATACCCAGGTCTACAGCTAGAATAACATGTATACTATATAGTTGCATGAGATATGTTCTTGCATGTAACTAGCAACAAACCTTGCTTACCAGAGTCCAGTAAAGTGACCTTCTCTGGGTAAACAGTAATTGCTTTTAGGTGACCTTGGCTAAATAAGCGTAAGGCAGCAGGTGTTCCACAGTAAGTATTAACAGTCACAGCTGCTCAGGGTTCCAATGAAATGACCTTCTGGATATACAGTAGCTGGTGTCAGATGACCTTCTTGGGTGAAAAAGTATAGGGCAGCACATGTATGCTTAACAGTGTTCTAAAGATAGTAGCAACAGCTGTTGCTACTCATTTCCCTGTCGAGTGACCCTCAGGTATGCATTAGTTGCTGTTTTGTGGTCCTCCTTAGGTAAATGTGTGTGTGTGTGTGTGTGTGTGTGTGTGTGTGTGTGTGTGTGTGTGTGTGTGTGTATGTGTTTAACAGTGTCAGTTCATAGGTTCATAGGTTCATAGGTTTATACTAGGCTATCTGCCCTAAGGCATTTATAAGCCTAGCCCAAAGTTTTGTGGCTTACACCACCCCTTATATGAAAAAATACTGTGCCCATTAGTTTGTTGTGCCTCTGTCCAGCAGTGACACGGAGATGATTCCTGGGGTAAACCTACGATCTCCCATCCACAGGTCAAGATTTCTCTTGAACAGAGCCAGCGAGGTGCTCTGCCTCACATGGACTGGGATTTTATTCCACAGCATAGGGAGTCTCTGAGTGATAAATCTATCCCTCCAGCATGTCCTATTTATATCCGTGCTAAGGTTTAAGTCGCTTGCTCTAGTGGTTTTGGTGGATTTGGATTTTTGAGGTGGAGCATGTCCATTAATTCCGGGTTGGACATGGCCTTGTATGTCAGGCACATGTCACCTCTGAGCAGACGGTATGCGACTGAATAGAGCTGGAGTTTCTTCAATCTGGCAGCATATGACAGATTTTGGAGTCCCTTTATCCTTTTGGTGAGGAACTTTTGGGGTCTCTCCAACTGCTGCAGATGTCGGGTGAGATACATCCCGAATGGGGCATTGTACTCGATCATTGGTCTGATAAGTGAAGAGTACAGGGGAACAATGACCTCACTAGATCTGGATGTGAATCCCTTCATGATCAGGTGGGCAATGTAGAAGGTCTTTCTAACCACTTTAGCAACGTGAGTGTCAAAAGAAAGGCCACTGTCAACTTGGGTCCCCAGGTCCCTGATAACCTCTTCTGTGCTTAGTGGATTGCCACCTATATGGTAGCTTGGGGTTACCTTGTTTTTCCCGAAGGGTATGACTATACATTTTTGGCATTTAACTTCAGGCCATGGCTCTGGCACCAGCTATCTGTTTCCGTGAGTCCCTTCTGAAGGATATCCGTGTCCGATGCACTTTCCACTATGGCGCCCAGTTTGCAGTCGTCTGCACACTTTGTCAGCCAAAGTCCTCCCATGTTGGTCTGTACTTCTGAGAGGTAGATGCCGAACAATAGGGGCCAAGGACCGAGCCCTGTGGGACACCACTTGTGACTGGCTTGGAGTCTGACATAGCGCCAGCAACTCTAACCCTGTGGGTTCTGTCCTTAAGCCAGTTTGCAACCCATCTTGTGACATATGGGTTTACATTTAAGCTGGTAAGTTTTTCTACAATACCGAGTGGGGTATTGTGTCGAAAGCTTTTGCAAGGTCAAGGTAGGCTGCATGGACTGCCTTTCCCTCATCAATGGCCTTGGTGACTGTTTCAAGAAGTCGACCAAGTTCAAAAGGCATGATCTGCCCTTGACAAGCCAAACTGGGTCGGGTCCAATGTCTGCAAGTCCCCTATGTCTTTGTTTATGAGCTCCATTATGATCCTCTCCATAGCTTTGCAGACTAGACTTGTTAAGCTTATGGGGCAGTAATTACCAGGGTCCGTAGAGGCACCGCCTTTGTGGAGTGGGACCACAGTTGCCGTCGCCACTCCTTGGGCACGTATCCTGTGGTAAGGCTGAGATTAAACAGCTGCCTTATGTGCAGGTTTAATTCCTCATTTAGCTCATGTAGCACACAGCCGGGGACACCATCCGGTCCCATTGATGCTGTGTTTTTAGCTTTAGAGAGAGCAGCTTTCACCTGCGCATTTGAGATGTCTGGGAGGCTACACTCTGCTGGGATAGTTATCTCTCCTTTAGGGGAGGGGGGTGAAGTTTGCACTGAACCTATCTGCCAGTATGTTGGCAATGTCTGTGGGTTCAGTGATTTTTGTATCATTTTGGACTAATTCTGAGCATATCTGGGAGTTTCCACCCAGGTTCCTAACATAGCTGAAAAAGGCCTTATGATTATCCTTTGAATCCATGGCAATTTTTCTCTCAAAATTGGCCTTAGTTGATTTTATGAGTGCTTGTATTTTTTTTACTAAGAATGATCAGGGGTGACTTCCCTTTTATGGATTTTGTTCTATCATGTAATAGCTTTCTCCTCTTATTGTAAAGTTTGTTAATGGCTGGGGTCCACCAGACTGGACATTTGCCCTTTGTGGAAAGAGTCTTGGTTTTATTTGGGATTGCCTGATCCATACAGTCCTGGAGGTGTTCATAGAAGGCATTTGTAAGGGCTTCCACAGCTTGGGTTGTGGTTTCCACTGGCTCAGGGGCCTTGAAGGATACCACACCAGTCTTGAGTAGTGTGAAGTTTGCTTTAGAGAAGTTCTTCACTGTGGTCTTTTTGTTTGGGGTGGGGCGGGATGTGGATTTCCAGTGAGATTAGTTTATGATCAGATCTCACCAATGAGGGATATACTTCGGTGTGGAGCATTTTGTCCCCATGTTTGTGATAATGAGATCTAGTATATTTTCTCCTCTCGTGGGAACAGTGACTAGCTGTTCCATGGCATTTGAATTTATGAACTCCAGGAACCATTGGGCTAGAAAGTTAGGGCTTGAGTAATGTTCCCAGTCTATATTCGGGTAGTTGAAGTCACCCAATATGATGGTGTTTGGAGATACATTTATACCCTCCAGTGTCTTCAGGAAGGCTGTGTGGGGTTCCTAAGTTTGAGAGGGTGGCCTGTAGCATGCTACAATTTGTAGAGCAGTTTTGCCTATGGTTAGTTGCACCTGGATGGTTTCCGAGCTCGTGCATTGCCACCAACCTGGAGGTGTGGGTATCCTTTATGAATATGGATACACCCCTCCTTTTGTGGTGTGGTCCGGGTTTTGGGGCCGGAATGCATGATATGAGGTAAAACCTGATAGTGCCGGGTGCTCTCAGGAGCCTTGAACCAGGTTTCAGTTACAGCACAGACATCGATGTTCTCCATACTGAGAAGGGCCTCGAGTGCATGCATTTTGAGATTTAGACTTCTGGCATTGAGCAGCATTACCCTCAGTTTCTTCCCATTTTTGTTTTCTAGGGTGGTAGGTTTAGAATTTGAGCCTTGCCTAAAAAGGCACTATGGGGTGGCAAGAGCCTTAGCCAATATCCGGAATCCCAGGGTGACAGGTGCAAGCCGTCCCTTGCGAAGCAGCGTGGCTTGTCAAGCATGTCATCCCAGGCAGACAGACACTGGATCCCCTTTGAATGACACCAGACATTAAACCAATTGTTAAAGCTGATCATCTTGTCTCTATATTGTGGCATCATTCTTGGTGAAGGAAGGATACTGCTCAGGGTCAGGGTCATACCTGCCTGGGCTACATAATCAGAGAGCTCCTCTATGTCTCTTTTCATGTAGTCCAGGGAGGTGCGTCTCAGGTCATTCACACCAGCATGGACAATGACTGTGTCATATTTGTACTTGCCGTGGAGTGACCCGAGTGCTTGTGTTATGTGGCAGATTCTAGCGCCCGATAGGCAGCTTACTGTGACCCTCTCCTTGTTCAGCCTGGTGAGTGGGACGTCAGTGTGTCTGACTATGGAGTCACCTATGACAAGTATGTTTGGTGTTGTATTTGGCCTTAAGGGCTGTGACTGCTTTGCACACTGATTTTGTGGTTTATGTGTTGCTTGTTAGGTCTCAACCTCTTAAGAGGCCATTGTGGAATACAAACCCTGGCAATGTATGATAAGCAGTCAAAATGTGAAGCATCCTATTTTCACATTGTGCGAAAATACACCATTTCATTGGGACCTGGTTGAAGTGGGCCAGAAGTATTAAGCTAGTAAATACTGTACATTTTTAAAATTCAATAAGACACACGTCAAATAAAGCAAAGTCAGCAGAAACCATTGTTACTCAGTAGCAAATAGTTATGTAACAGTATTCAAGTGCAACTATTAAAAAATGCTCTTCAGCACCTGTTTTTCCAACCCTTCCACATTTCTCCCAACTAAATCAGTTAGTTAACTAAAGCAGTCAAGGACAAGTCTGAGAAGAATCAGGGACAAATAAAGAATTAGTCTGGGACACTTTTAAAATATTGATACCATTACCTTGAGCATTGACAGAATAAGAGAATGTGAATACACACTTTCTGAAATGAAAGACGTTTACAACTTGACATTATTTATTTATTTGTTAAATGTAATGCAGCACTTTTTCTCAAAAAGTCACCAGCCTGGCTCTCAATGAATCAGGGACAAATCCAGAAACAATCAGGGACACTTAAAATATTAGTGCAATTAACCTGAGACAGTGACAGAATGCAAATGTGAATCAATATACGTTTTTTGAAATAGCATCTAAATGTATAAGAATACACTTTGCATAGGCGTAATCAAAATACATAACAAATGAACTAATGTTGACACACTCAGCTGTAAAATCACACTTACCAAGTATGCCTTTTCATATTTTTGATGTTTACTATTTTCAGCCTCATGAATCAAGACTTATAGCAGTAGGAAAAGTGGGCAAGTATAAAACACCCTTTATTGTGTTGGAACGGTTACATATGCCGGCCATAAGAACTAGATTTTGGAAGTGTGCATACAATTCAATTTCTTAAAGGCTCAGCACTGTACATATTAAATGTACCCCAAAATAAATCACACATTAGGTAAAAACACTACAACTGCATCACAGGTGCAGAATAATAACAAGTTCTCTCAATGTAATGGATGACAATCCACTCTGCTAAGTTGCAAGAACGTTTCTCTTTGAATGCATTTAGGGTGAGGTTCATACCTCTCAGTTGTACAGATTTTCACAGAATGCCCAGATTTTTGCCTCATATTTTTGGTCTGTTTCTCTTAAAATTGTAATTTGTTGGCAAATCATTGGTAAATTATTGGGAGTTAAAGTCAGAAAATAATGGCAGGTTTGGCAGACATTTGAGTGTCAGACTTCATACCCTTCAGAAATCTCATGCTTATGCAAAACTTCTTATTCTATCAACTCTCTCTAAGTTCATAAGAGCAGTAGTTAAATAGTGTCCATATTTTGGGCCTTTGTACCTCCAATATTTATGGCTTTGTCCAGATTTTTTGTTCTAAGAGGTTGATAGGTATAGTGAGGTGTGTTGTTTGCCCTTGAAGTTCTGGCAATGTGAGTGTACAAGCGTAGTCACCATTGCTGTTTTCTTGAAGAAGTAACTACGTGACTGGCTCATATACTGCAATGCCAATTGGCTATAACTGTGATATATGAGCCCGTCAAAAATCACAAATCTGAGCCACCACTGTTCAATGTGGAACAGCAGAACAGTGGGCTAAATCAATCAGAAATGCGGAGCATTCCGCATAATCCGGAGCACTTGGCTGCTCAGGTGTCAGTCTTCCCCACCAGAAACACAAATATAGTCTCTAGATGAGAAGGCCTAGCTCTTTTGTCTGCTGGTGGTTAAACTGGCTTTTCCAGCTTTTGGGTTGTTCCCACCCTACCCTTTAATCTCTTAGCCCATGAATTCTGAACAAAACCAAAAATAATGGGGGAAGAAAGCCCCAAATCAGGGACAGATTTAAATATCACTCATAAATGTCTAAAGTTGCTAGAATGACAAGTTTTGCATTAGCATACATTTTCTGAATACTCTAAAGTCTGAATCTCAAATGTTTGTCATTAGTAAGTGACTGCAGACTTCAATGATTTGCCAGGAGACCACAAATTCTGTGAGGAACAGGCCAAAAATATGAGACAAATATCTGAGCATTCTGCAAAATTCTGGACAGTTGAGAGGTATGGTTCCTGCTGTAGCTTCTGTTTAGTCTGTGTTGCTCCAATTTGTGATAAAAACAAGCCCAGATGATCTTCTTACAACCATTGATTCTAGTCTCTGTGATGCAAATGGTCCAACAACGGCACCACAGAAACTGTATGGGTGGATTACTGTTTTCATTGATTCTGCAAAGTGTCTTTCCCCATGAATGTGCACAGTTCCAGACAGCAGGATTTATTTTATTTATTTACTTTTTATTTTTATTTTATATTTGTTTACCGGGAAAGTCCGGCTGGACACAGGTCCATTTTCAGCGGATGCCCGGGGAGAAAAGCTCCACAATACAATACAGTATATGAGAGAAGAGAAAATAAAATTGAGCATACTTATAGCAATCATACACAATATGCTAGAAGATAAACAATTCTTATAGTAGACAATCATTGAGGTACATAATAAGTTTAAAACAGAATCTGTATTATTTTTACAGTTATAAGTTTTGTCAAGTAAATATCAACGGGTTCACAAGCTTTCAGGGGAACTGTTTATACTTAGCTATACACAGAAACATTCTCTTGGTTTGGGTTAGCCTGGTGAGTGGCATGAACATAGCCAGTCACTTAAATAGGGGGGTTTCAGGAGTTTTTTTGAAATTAATAAATAGAAGTTATTTGGTTTGGTAGTGTGTTCCACGTTTTAGCAATGGTGCTGGCAAAGAGGGATTTACCAGCATCATTTTTATGTTGGATGACAGTTATGAGGTTCTGGTTACTAGATCTTAAGGCTCTAGAGGGAATGTGGGGATGAATTAGATGCTGAAGTGCTGGGGTTTTCTCAGGAAGGTAGTGCAGTTTGTGTGCTATAGAGAGTTGATTGAGTAGAAGTATATGAGGCAACTCAAGCCAGTTGAGTTGCTTAAGAGATAGACAGTGGTGGGACCTATATGAAGCTTCAGTAGCAAACTTGGCAATCTTGTTGTAGCAAGATTCCATTTTATTTAGATCAGTTTGGTGGAGATTAGTCAAGATAGGAGAGGCACAGAGGAGGGTGGATAGAAGATGAGTCCTTGCGATGGTTGCTTTGGAGTGTTTAGTCATAAACTGTTCCTGTAGAGGAGTCCACGTTTTTTATTAACTTTTTATTAACTTTATTGATGGTTTTTGCTGGAATGTGCTTCTATAAGTTCTTGCAGAGCTGTTTTATTGGGCCTCTTCTCTTCTCTGTCTTCCTGCTGTGGGTATGGGGGATATGCCATCTTTCACTTCCTTTTGCTTATAGGTTTTCTAGCTCCTGCTCAAAACCACTTAGATGAGATGATTGTGGAGAGTTTTGTGCCCTTCTCAGTTTCAGAAGAGAAGAAATACTTAATCCTGTTGATACTGGTGTCAACATGGACAAGTGTAACTTCCTATCCATACAGACGGAGAAACATTTGAAACTGTTGCAGTAAAAGACAGCACTTAAAAAGTGCTGTTAGAATGTGAAAGCTCAATGAAAGCGCTGTTTCATTCCCTTCAGCTGACAGTTACTTTACCTGTCTCCCTTTACCCTGTCTAGCCTCTAACCTATCGTAACCATCTGTTATTGAAAACTCTCTTTCAGGCACCTTTATTGTCTATGTACCCACTTGCAGATTAACAGCAATGTCTTGTTATTAGTGACGCAAATTTATTCCATAGTCACAGTCTTTGCAAGCTAGAAGTTTTCTTAGCCCATTGAAAGCCACTGAAATGCATATACAAGCAGCATGAGCTGTGTGATATTCTTTCTGAGAAGTAATTTGTACATCCCTGTATATAT
The DNA here is from genome assembly GCF_019279795.1 of Protopterus annectens. NCBI lineage: Eukaryota > Metazoa > Chordata > Ceratodontiformes > Protopteridae > Protopterus > Protopterus annectens. The sequence goes on from NC_056747.1 coordinate 847,283,945, forward strand.
CTGTACATACTAGACATATAAGCCATATTTATAGTAAGTAACAATCTACATATTAACGGAGTATCATACATTTAAAATGTAGTTTTCAGCTGTTGGCTATAGTTAGGTGTAAAGGGAACTTCAGCTGCTGTCATCTGAAACTTATGTAGAGATCACCTCACTTCCATATTCTTAAACATCCTTGACAACCAATGATTTATCAAGTTAATTCTCAGTAAGTATATTTGAAGTACGTTATTGCCTGTGCTCACACTACCCTGAATTATACTCTTATGTATCTCATGATGTTTCAGGGGTATTCTTTATGTTTATCAACTTTACATACTTTAATATTTCTGGAGCTTCCTGGGTTAAAAAAGGAATATTTATGTGTGAGTACATGTAATTTTATCTAAAACAAAAAATATCTAAACACAGTTGATTTAACACAACTGGTCTAAACATGATTCATCTAACCAATTATAACTAAAAAAAAAAAAAAAACAAATAAAAAAAATACAAAAATGTTTTTGCAGGGGACTCCCCCCTGCACACCACAGTCCCTTAACTTAACTCCAGGATTGCACAACAGTTGAATAAAATGGAAAAAACCCTGGAAGTGCACCACCAGTTCTCACAATCCAGCACACTGTCATGAAGTAAATTGCAATATTACTTGTATGTCTTACCACAAATGTTCCTTATAATCTGAGTTATAAATGGCAAAATGTACTGGAGAATATCATGAGACCAGACGTGATTAGATCACTTTTTTTACCACTTGTGAATAGATAAAGTGATAGACATTTGTGTTACACCTATATCTATCAGGTGGTAGACTGGAAAAAAGCCAGTACAACTAATCAAAAATAAGCTTATCCCATGTACCAGCATTTTATTACTGTGCAAACTTGCAGTGAAGCAGGGATCAGGGAATTTTCCCTTTTCCCACTGTAGTGCAATCTCAGAGTTGGTATATATTATTAGCAGAGGCTATGGGAGGTGCAGCGGGCAGGTTTGTCCCTGCAAAAAAATAAGTGTTTTTATTTTTTAATTTAGTTCATTTTTGAGCAACTATGCTTGACGAGTTGCAGTTTGATTATGTGAGTGCACGATTGGTTGTCATATACCTATATATATGAATGCACTATCACTGGTCATTGAATATGAGTTTAACCAGCCTGGAGGTGTTTTTTGTTTAATTTTGTATGTTATTAGCTGAGTATTGAACTAGATGACTGTGCTTTGGTCACCTAAAATACAATATGTTCAGTACTGCACTATGGCTGCACATGTATAACTGTGAAATTAGTATGTATAAGTAAAGGGGTGTAGGGGTGAAGTGTCCATTATGTGGTGGGTTGTTATTGTAGTATTGTGCAAAGTAGTATTCACTGTTCATGCAGCTATTATGTTTTTCAGTGTATGACTCATAAAAGTACTTTTGTAATCGATACATGGAATACATAACATAATGATTGGCAGTGCTGCCTAGATCACAAGACAGTGAGAGAAGTCTCTTTTTGATTTGCTTTTGTTTGGTTAACTGAGCTTGTGAGCAAATGTGTTGTCACTGAATATGATGGTTGACTGTACGGGCAGTTGACATAAGGATAATACAGTCATACAAATACACACAAATACACACAAATACACACACACACACACTCACACACACACACACACACACACACACACACACACACACACACACACACACACACACACACACACACACACACACACACACACACACACACACACACACACACACACACACACACACATATGTCATCAACTGTAATCTTCCTGAATGTTGTGCTTGTGTCTTATGTTAACAAAGTAAAATGCCTTGTATTGTCAATGTGAACTAGCTGTATATTTTAATGTAGTACTGATTGGGAGTGGTTGCATTCTGCAATAGCTGGTTTTGCAGTAATACACTATCAATGCACCCTTTTTCCAAATGACATTGCTGGAGGGAGGGTGAGTTTTATTTATCCCATTGCTTATATGTGTAGATAAGATCACACCATGTATGTCATAGCACTTTTTATTTATTTTGTACAGTGAGATGTGCTAGAATTTGTTTTCAAACTGTCATATTCATCATGGTTTATGGGTATATAATAAGTTAAGTTGCTGTTTTTTCGGAATGCCTAGCTGTCTAACTTGACAGATTTTTTTTTTTGCTTAAGCCTCTCATTTCATGACTGTTTTTTCTTAGTAGTAAAAGGTATGCTCTCCTAAAGCATGCACTGTTTGAGTTTGGGAGGCTACAGTTGTTTGGGAGCTACATTTGGGTGTCGGGTATACAGTTTCAGAAATGTTGGCTACAATTCTGCCCATGTACAGTGTAGTGATCACAGAGATGCATAATTAAAGTAAAGGGTACCGAGAAGCTGGCCCTTTTCACTACTGAAAAAAAAAAACGTATAAATTACTATGATTTCAGAAACTTTCTTTTAAATGAAGCAGCATTTTTAAAGTCATTTGACACAAGATTGACCTGCACCAATACACATTTAATCATAATAATGCTTCATGATTATGAACCACCACCGTAACAGATACAAGCATGCAAAATCTGAAGGTAATGCTACTCAATGCTAGAAGTGTAAACCTCAAAATGCACTCTCTCGAGGCAGTCCTAAAAATGGAGAACATCGATATCTGTGCAGTAATTGAGACCTGGTTCAAGGCACCAGAGTGCACCCCTGCAATACCAGGCTACAATTCTTACCACACTTTTCGGCCACAAAACCAAGACTGAAACACTAAAGGTGGAGGAGTGTTCATATTCACCAAGGATATTCACACCTCCAGGCTAGTTGCCCAACACAATGCATCTCAAATTCTCCAGGTGCAACTAACACTAGGTAAGACTGCAATCCAAATTGTAGCTTGCTGCAGATCCCCCACCATGCCCCAAGATTCTCACTACACCTTTCTAAACATACTGGAAAATATTAAGATACAACCAAACACCCTAATACTGGGTGATTTCAACTACCCTGCCATAAATTGGGAAAACTACTCGGGTACCAACTCCTTTTCCGAACGGTTCTTGGAATTCATAAATTTCAATGCCCTGGATCAACTAATCCGTTGTCCCACCAGGGGCTCCAGTATCCTAGACTTGGCCATTACCAACATGAGAGATAGATGCTCCACACCAGTGGTCACTCCCTCATTGGTCAGGTCTGACCATAAGCAAATCTCCCTTGACATCCACATCCCACCCCCACTCCCCAGTAAGGAAACCTCCTTAAAAAACTTTTCCAAAGCCAACTTCATGCTACTGAAGTCAGAAGTGACGAACTTCACAACACCCATGCAGACGGGATCTGGAAGTTCAACTGCAGAATCCCACACTAAGGCACTGTACGAGCACATCCACTTGTGCATAAATCGTGCTATCCCAAATAGAACCAAGATGCTCTTCTCCAAAAAAAGGAAGCCAATCTGGTGGTCCCCTGCTATAAACAAGCTATACAACAGAAGGAAGAAACTGTTGCAGAAAAGAGGAAAATCCCAGGATGCAAAAAACTCCCTCACCAGCCTCAGTAAGAAGCTGAGATCCCTCATAAAATCCTCAAAAACAAGTTAAGAAAATAAAATTGCCAAAGATTCAAAAGGCAACCGCAAGGCATTCTATAGTTATGTCAAGAATCTAAATGGCAATGCTCAGATCTGCTCTGAACTACAACAGAATGGCATTAAATATACTGATCCCAAGGATATTGCTAATATCCTGGCAGATCGATTTAGTGCCAACTTCACCCCCTCTCACCCCATAAAGGGCTCATCTCAATACCAAAATATTGCCAAATTCCGGTAATCACGGCCACACAGGTAGAAACCGCACTCTCCAAAGCTAAGAATACAGCATCCATGGGACCAGTTGACATCCCCAGGCTGTGTACTACATGAACTACAAAATGAACTGGCACCTCACCTAAGTGTCATGTTTAATCATAGCCTCACCTCAGGCTTTGTGTCCACTGAGTGGCGCACAGCTACAGTTATCCCGCTCCACAAAGGAGGATCCGCCTTGGATCCCGGGAACTACCGTCCCATCAGTCTGACAAGCCTGATCTGCTAGGGCATGGAACGCATTATCATGGAACTTATAAACAAAGACATTGGCAACCTTCAAGCACTGGACCCCACCCAGTTTGGGTTTGTGAAGGGCCGATCTTGTCTCCTGAGTCTGATTGACTTCTTCGAATCAGTCTCCAGAGCTGTGGACGAGGGTAAGGCGGTCCACACAGCCTATCTGGTCGCCAAGGCCTTTGACACCATCCCCTACTGTGGAATCATAGATAAACTTACTAAGCTGGGCATAAACCCCTATGTCACTCAATGGGTTGCCAACTGGCTTACTGACAGAACCCAGACTGTAAAAGTAGCCAACTCCAAATCCAGCTCCAGACAAGTGACAAGTGGAGTACCTCAGGGTTCAGTCCTGGGACCACTCTTGTTTGGCATCTACTTCACTGAAGTACAGGCCAACACTAAGGGACTCTGGCTAACAAAGTTTGCATATGACTGCAAACTGGGAGCCATTACTGAATCCCCAAATGATGTGGATATTCTACAAAAGGGCCTTACAGAAACAGATGCCTGGTGCCAGAGCCATAGGCTCAAGCTTAATGCCAAGAAATGTATAGTTATCACCTTTGGAAAAAAGCATATACCCATGAATTACCACATAGGTGGCAGGACACTAAACATCGAAAGTGTGATGAGAGACTTAGGGACACAGGTGGACAGTGGTCTCACTTTCGATAACCACATCTCCACAACAGTCAGGAAATCCTTCTATGTGGCACACCTTATCACTAAGGGCTTTTCATCCAGAAAAAAGGAGGTCATTGTCCCACTGTACTCATCCCTCATTAGACCCATTATAGAGTATAATGCCCCATTTGGTATGTACCTCACAAGACATCTGCAACAGCTGGAAAGGCCACAGAAATACCTCAATAAAAGAATCCCAGACCTAAAACAGATGCCATATGCTGACGGTCTAAAAAAACTACAGCTATACTCTGTGGCATATCGTCTACTCAGAGGCAATCTCTGCTTAACATACAAGGCCATGTCAAACCCTGAGCTGTTGGACGTGCTCCACTTAAAGAAATCCCAATCCCTCAGTGCCACACGCTCCAGGGATCTAAACCTTGTCATCACAATGAACAAAACATGCTGGAGGGTAGGTTCCTGACCCAGAGACTCCCCATATTCTGGAATAGACTGCCCATACATGTCAAGCAGAGCGCCTCATTGGCCCTCTTTAAAAGGAACCTTGATGATTGGATGGGAGATAGGAAATTCACCCCGGGGATCATGTCAGTCGCCCTGCTAGACAGGGGTCCAGAGAAGTAAATATCGTGGGAAGAAATATCCAGGGAATTGTTATGGCTAGGCTTGCATAGGCCCTAGGGCTGATAGCCTAGTACCAACCTATGAACCTATGAACCTATGACTTGCACATTGCTGTTTTATATAGGATCATAGGAAGATCCTAGGTTATTGGCCTTGAGGCCCTTACAAGCCTAGCTAAGAATTTAGCCCTTGTTCTGACAAGTCAGCACCCAATGCCCCTGTCCAGCAGGGACACAGGTGGAATTCCAGAAGTGTATTTTCTGTTCCCCATCCAGTTATCCAGGTTGTGTTTAAAAAGGGTTAATGAGGTACTCTGCTTGACGTTAAGTGGGAGTCTATTCCACAGAAGGGGGAGTCTGGGACACAAATCTGTCCTGCCAACAAGTCCTATTGATGTCACAGACCAAGTTGAGGTTGTGCATGCGGGTTACTTATACTTTTGTTTTAATTTGAAATGAAGCTCTGCATCATAGACTCTCACAGAATTTCACACAGTGTGAGTGACCCTCAAACCACAGAAAAGCCATTGAGTCTCCCCTGACCAGTCATTCACGCACTTGACATTATCAAGGTTTGGCTTAGTAAATCATTTTTGTACTATTGATTTACAGTCATATATACTTTGGTATTGATTATTGCCCTTCTACAGTTAGCCTGATTCCACATCAAATTAATACTGATTAGTTAACTTTTTAAGGATATAACATTTTCAGATGTATGGGGATTTTTCCCCTAGCAAAAGTCTTAGCCTCTGCAGGGAGGCTAGCCATAGCATTTGAAAAACAAAACATTAATCTACAACTCCCAAGGTACTCAGGCTCATTTTGCTGCCTTTGATACCTAAGATAGGAATACAATGGTAGGAAATAATTAGTCTGTTACATTTTGAGTCAAAGAGCTTTTAGCCCCACAAGACAATGAGTGCAGAATTTGACACACTGTAGTTTACAGAGTTTACAATCAACGTGACACAGACACCACAAAAGTGTCTATTACCTTTTTTTTCTTTTACTGTGATTTCAATAAATTAATCTGTATAACAAAGGATATACTCCCCTGCCACTGAAAGAAAGCACTAAATGGGATCAAACAGTTCAACTCAGATTTGCCAAGGTAAATGTTTGCATCCATTTTCTAGC
>NC_056747.1:847292953-847360453 GCF_019279795.1 Protopterus annectens
CACACTACACACACAATGACTAGCTGAATACAACAATTTGCACATGTTTGCTTCATGTGACACATTATTAATTACAGAAAGTATGCAATTGCAGTTTGCAACTGTTTTTCTACTTCAAAAAAGTACTGCACTTTGCTTTCATTGAAGAACCACGTGCTAATATAATGTTCTGTAATACAGTGCTCTGTTGCAGTTCCTGCTTCAATGTTTTGATTTTCAGTATACAAATGAAGGTTGGTGTGTGCATTACTGCAGCTTCAGCACTGTATACAACTATCACATGTTCTGATAGCCTGAGCTTTTCTTGGATAGACTTAAGTCATTATGCCGTCTTATTGTGCAACGCAATGTCAGACGTGCTTGTGAATGCCTGTTGTGCCACCGGTTTCACTGTTTCAGGCTGTGAATCAAACAGATCTTCATACTGTCCTTCCTCTTGAACTGACAGCACACTTTTGATATTATTGCTGGAGCTTCAAACAAGATCTTCATTCCCTGGATGGCAAAACAAGTAAAGCTCCTGCACAGATAATGTTTTGCAGTGTTTGCATCATTTTGTCAGTGTTCAAAGTTTATTTTTCATGGAGGCAGGGGACAGGTATGATAATAACTCTGAATCACTATGTACGCTATATTCAGTGGAGGGCTAATGACGAAGTGGATGCAAAGTGTTTATGTAGAATTTGTTAATTACCACTGCTGAAACAAAAATAAGATTGATGTTATGAAGATCTGGGACATTTGGTGGCCAGAAAAAATGCTTGACAGGAATATTACTGCCTTTTCAGTTTTCTGTTCTATCGCATTAACCCACACATCAATCCATTCATTTGTACAATCATCCATCCATCCATCCATTCATCGATCCACAACCCCTTTTTCCCATTTCACCCCTGGGGTTGGGATGTCATATCAACAGTGAAAATAAATTACAGCCGATGTTCATACTGCCGGTTGTCCAGCCCTGCCATTCACTCATTTAGTAGATGGGTTAACAAAGGAATAATGTTTACAGAATGGGATGGGAAAGGGAGTGAAGAAGATTAGAAGAAGGATGATTTGTCGAGATAGATTCATAGGTGTGTACTAGGCTAATGGCTCTGGAGCTTTTAAAAGCCTAGCCCATAGGATTACCCTAGCATCGTGTCACCCAACCTTAGTTCCCAGTACCTCTGTCGAGTAGAGCCACTGTAGTGATTCCTGGGGTGAATTTTCTATTTCCCATCCACTCATCAAGATTTCTTTTGAAGACAGCCAGTGAGGCGCTCTGTTTGACTTGTATCGAAAGTCTATTCCATAGCATGGGCAGTCTCTGGGTTATGAACCTGTCCCTCCAACTTGTTCTGTTGATTGTGGTAATGAGGTTGAGGTCTCTGAAGCGTGTGGTGTGGAGGGATTGGGAGTTCTTTAGATGTAGCATTTCTAACAGAGCTGGGTCAGATGTGGCTTTGTAAGTCAAGCAGAGATTGCCTCTAAGTAGGCAATATAACACAGAGAATAGTTGGAGTTTTTTGAGTCTGTCCATATAGGACAAGTGTTTATGGCCTAGGATCCTCTTTATGAAGTACTTTTGCGGCCTCTACAGTTGTTGCAGGTGTCTAGTAAGGTATATGCCAAATGGGGCATTGTACTGGATGATTAGCCTAATGAGAGAAGAGTAGAGGAGACAATGACCTCTTTCTTCCTGGATGCAAAACCCTTAGAAATGAGATGTGCCACATAGAAGGATTTTCTGACCACAGTGAAAATGTGGTGGTCAAAACAGAGGTTGCTGTCAACCTGTGTTCCCAGATCTCTTATAACACCTTTTGTGTTCAGTGGATTACCATTGATGTGGTAATTCATGGGAACTGGGTTTTTCCCAAAGGAGATGAAAAAAACATATTTTGGCATTGAGCTTAAGGCCATGGTTCTGACACCGGTCGTTGGTCTCAGTGAGGCCTTTCTGTAGGATGTCAACACCACTTGGGGAGTTAATAATAGCTCCCAACTTGCAATCATCTGTGAACTTTGTTAGCCATAGTCCCTTCATGTTGGCCTGGACTTCAGAGAAGTAGATACCAAACAGGACAGGACCCAGGACCAAACCCTGTGGGACTCCACTCGTGACTGGTCAGCAGTCTGACTTGGAGTCGGCTACTTTCACACTGTGGATTCTATCTGTGAGCCAGTTTGCAACCCACCTAGTGATATAGGGGTTGATGCCTAGCTTAGTGAATTTTTCTATGATTCCTGAGTGGGGAATGGTATCAAAGGCTTTGGCCAGATCAAGGTAGGCTGTATGAACCACCTTGCCATCATCAACAGCTTTGGTGACTGACTCAAAGAAGTTGACCGGATTGAGCAGGCATGATTGACCCTTCACAAAACCAAACTGTGTGCGATCCAGAGTTTGGAGATTCCCTATATCCTTGTTTATTAGGTCCATGATGATGTGTTCCATAGTTTTGCATATCAGACTCATCAGGCTAATGGGGCGATGGTTCCCAGGGTCTGTAGTCGCTCCTCCTTTGTGGAGAGGGATGATTGTAGCAGCGCGCCATTTGGTAGGGACAAAGCCTGAGGTGAGGCTGTGATTGAACAGGGCACACAGGTGAGGTGCCAGTGCATTCAGTAGTTCATGTAGAACACAGCCAGGGATATTGTCAGGTCCCATAGAAATTGTATTCTTGGCCTTGGACAGTGCTGTTTTAACCTGTGCAGCAGTAATACTGGGTGCCTGGCAATCTACTGGCAGGAGCGGCCTTAAATCAACTGGTGCCCTAGGCAAAAGGGCTCTATGGCACCCCCCAGAACACCACCCGGTGCCCCCATCCTGGTCTACCTACACCAAATAAATACTGGAAAAGTGCCCCTGCTAGAGCAGTGCCCTAGGCGGCCGCCTAGTTGGCCTATGCCTAAGGCCAGCTATGTCTACTGGTATTGAGATTTGTTCTTTGGTGGGGGAGAGAGGGGTAAAGTTGGCACTGAATCTGTCAGCCAGTATATTAGCAATATCTGTTGGCTTGGTATAGGAGGTACCATTGTGCAGTAGCTCAGAGCAAATCTGGGTATTGTCATGGAGATTCTTTACATAACCATAGAAGGCCTTGTGGTTGTCTTTACTATCTGCTGCAATTCTGTTTTCATAGCTAGCTTTGGAGGATTTGATAAGGGATCTCAACTTTTTATTGAGGCTATTAAGAGAGTTTTTCCAGTCTTGGGACTTTACCTTATTCTGCATCAGTTTCCTCCTTCTGTTGTAGAGCTTGTTTATGGCAGATTGGCTTCCTTTTTTTGGAGGAGAGCATCTTGGTTCTATTGGGTATGGTGAGATCCATGCATTTGTGTACGTGTTCGTACATTGCATTGGTGTATGATTCGGCGGCCATGCAACCATTCTCCATTTGCATGGGTGCCATGAAAATAGCCACCTCTGTTTTTAGGAGCCCAAGGTTAGCTTTGGAGGATTTTCTCCAAAGATCTGGGGGAAGAACAGGAAGACTAAGGTACAGAATAGCAAAACAGGAAACAAGTCAGGGATTTGGGAAGAGGCAGGGAATATGTACAGTAGGATTAAATGGGTGGGGCAAGAGAGATATGCATAGCTGTTTTATGCAGAGAAGATATTGGATGCAGGTGAGAATAAAGCAAGAAAGATGTAGCAAGTCAAATGCATGCAAGCAGTGTAAGGCAGAAGGAAGAGAATATCTGCATATGTGGTGGGAGTGCAAGCAGAACTGAAGTGGGAGAGACAGTAAGTGAGATACAGGGAATGGAAGGAGTGTCCAAGGGGGGACAGAGCAGTGGTTCACCTAGTAAAAAAGAAAATTTTGAGAAACTGGCAGCATGAGAATGGAAAAAAGTTAGAAAGTAGAAACTGGAAAGTTTGGGTTTGCAGGTTTAGGAAAGGGATGATGGAGAAGAAAGCTGGGGTGTCCAGATAGCAAAGTACTGTGTGCATAGGCTGGGATGGGAATATGGAAGAATAAGGTAAAGTAGAAGAGGAAAGTGATTCTTGGAAAGAGAAACAGTATGACACAGAAGATGGGGAAAGGAAGCAAGAGGATCTTATATTGCCTTTGAAATGAAACATCCATATCCTGTAATGCGATGGGATGCTGTGACTGTGGATAGTGTGGGAAGGTAATGAGAAGGGGAGAGATGTTAATCTTGTGAGGTGGAACTGAAAGAGGATAAAGGAAGAGCACAATAATGCTAGGGCAATAGTAGACTAGAAAGTTATGATGAATAGTGGCATTAAGGAGTCAATAAGGGTGGCAAGAATTGTGGTAGGCCAATGAATTGCAGAGAATGCATTGGTAAGTCAAAGAGTAATTGGACAAATCAGGGTGGCAGACAGTTATCAGATGGCTGCATCATCTTTCTTGTTTATAGTCTATGACATAGGGTGGGAGGTATCTTATGGGATACAAGCAGAGTCCAGTTTGCATAACTCTGTCTGTATATTGTATAGCTGTTTTCTATGTCCTCCGACTTAGGATCTTGATGTTAGTTCTAAGCTGGTGCACTTTCAGCAGTACCTGTGCATCTAATGTACTTTATGTCTGGAATTTTATAAAATTTCACAAAAAAATATATAGAAAAAAATTCCCTAGTCGTCCATGCTGCATTGTTTCATATGTGTGTGTGACTGGTTAGTTAATATTTTTAACGAATCATGCTGACTTCCCAACAACCAGCAGTTACAGATTCTCTGAACCATTCGCATCGCAAAAAAACAAAAAAACAAAAAAACAAACAAAAAAAAAACTAACAATAAAATGTTTTCTTTCATTGTCTTACAGCTCAAATATGGTTTAGCTTAAATCATACAACAAATCATTTCATACAACTGATCTAAAAATCCTCATACTAAAGACCGACCAAAAATATCTCTAAGGACTTAAACACTACTATCAGGGTTACTGAGGCAAATCATGAGTATAAATTAGCTTTTGCAGCCAAGAATAATGAAGTCCTTCTTTCATTACACAGGGGCACAGGAAAATAATTTTCTTGGGTGGCGAAAGCCAGGGTACCTTTTTGGCTAGGCTTATATAGGCCCTAGTGTCAATAGCCTAGTACCTACCTATGAACCTATGAACATTAGCTAACAAGAAATAACACCAAGCAGTGGTCTGAACTTATTCAAAATGACACCAGCTACTCAGACTCAGTAAATATATGAATGTGCTCTAAAAGACCATTAAATATTATTTTTATGGGGCCTGATCATTTACCTGGATGCCTACAGGATAGTACTGACAAACTGTTGTGGAACCCTTCCTTAAAGTGTTTAACCTGAGCTTAGCTACAAGATTTGTCTCTGAAGCATGTCAAATTGCAGTGGTGATGTCCCTACACAAGATTGGCCCTGCCACTGACCCAGAAACTTACAGTTCTATTAGCCTCATTAGTCTGATTTGCAAAGCCATGGAATGCATTATATCTGACCTATTAAGTTATGTCAAAAACGTTGTCAGGCTAGATCCACATCAGTTAGGCTTTGTTAAAGGGAGATTCTGCTGTTAGCATACATAACTTCTTTAAGAATAGAGTAGATGGGGTTAGAGAAGGAAACTTGTATACACACTGGCTAAAGACAGTTGTCATTCTGTTCACACATCTTATTTACATCTAGACAAAGCATTTGACACTATCCACCATGCTGGCATCGTTAAGCTAAGGACTTTAAAAGTAGATCCATACATGGTGAGGTGGGCAGCCAACTGGCTGAAGAATAGAACACACATAGTTAAGCTGGCAGTTGCTTTCATGGAAAGTATGGAGGCAACTAGTAGTGTGCCCCAGGGCTCTGTACTAAGACACCTCCTTGTTAACATCTAGTTCTCTGATCTTCAGAGTGAGGTTCAAGACCTCTGGTTAACTAAGTTCGTAGATGATTACAAACTGGGTGCTGTTGTTAAATCCCTCTCTGATACCCATTTGTTGCAGCTAGAGCTAACCCTCAAAAACAAGTGGTGCACACAAAAAAGGGCTACAATTAGATGTGAAAAAGTGCAGTATTGTCACATTTGGTAAACAACTATCTCTCCTTCATTGTACAATATAGACATTAGCCCCAGTCCAAAATGATAATGTAGTCAGAAATCTTGGTACCTGGTGCGATCATTTCATCTCCTTTGACCACTGTGTAGCAATAGTAGCCAGAAAAAAACTTGTGTTTACCACAACTAATATCCAAACGCATATTATCAAGGTCAAACAGTACAATGCCCCCTTCAAGACATACCTTACTTGATATACTAAGCAACTGGAAATACCACAGATGTTCTTAACCAAAAGATTGTTACCTTGAAGTCCCTGAGCTACCAAGAAAGGCATGAAGTGCTTTCCCTTTACTTGGTTCCTTACAGGCTCTTGCCATTAGGGATGTGACAATGTGAGGTATTGCCAGCTATGGCAGGAGAAGTAGGGCAGTGGATGTGTACATATGCCAGCAAAGCTAGCTGGAATTTTGTAAATAATTATATGTCATTTGTATATTGAACTGATTTGTACAGATGCTTGTGTTGAAAATGGATTTGTGAAGTTGCTTGTGTTAATAATGTATCAACAGTGTTTTCTGCTGGACAGAAAAAGAAATATACATGCATTATTGTAACTCCTTTAATGTATATGTTTTGACAGAGGATACTAAAAGACAAGAGGTTAATCTCAAACTTTGAAAATAGTAATAAATTAAATTACTGGATCCCTCACCTAATTCATCTTGCCTTGCTCTAGTAAGTGACCAGGGAATAGTAACTCTTTAGATTAGTAAGCACAATCTAGTGAGATTAGTTAAGTACTATTTTTCTGTATCTGTGTGAATCTATTCATCTGTGTTATTTTAATATTTGCTGTGGGCGAAGCTCTGGTGTTTATTGTAAATAGATATTTAGTATTTTCATGTTCTTTTATTATTTGTTATTAAATATATTTAAACTTTTCATTGTGGCTGGTCCTTTAGAGAATATTTTAACCTTTGAGAGTACTCGTATATGTTTGGTGACTCTGTGGCCACTCATGGAAAGCCTTAGTACATTGGTCAAACTACCATTCATATTGATATTAATTTTTACTCAGTATAATTGGGTACCCTTGTAAGAGCCTTAGTGTAGCTGGCTTGGGAGTATCTGGTGGCAGTATTTACCTTATAGTCTGGGCAGAAGGGGGCATAGCTAGTAAATCTGTGCCAGACTTTCCCAGGTGTGTGTGTGTGTGTGTGTGTGTGTGTGTGTGTGTGTGTGTGTGTGTGTGTGTGTGTGTGTGTGTGTGAGCACACACGCAAATCAAATCTCAAACAGTGTGTGTGTGTCAGCTACTTTGAAGCAGGGAAACAATGCACTGGTTTCACAGAGAGAGTGGTGGAGGACTTGGCTTGGATACTTGGCTGAGGACTTAACTCTGGAGCTGTGCAGGTTGGGAGCCTTACTGGGGGCCTGGGGAGAGACAGTGAGAGAAACCCAGACCCCAGGCTGAGTGTGTTCCCTGTGTGCTCTTAAGTGAAATTGTGCTTGATGCAGAGAGCTGCATCTAGAAATACTGAGTGTATCCATTTTTGTTCCAAGTGAATGTCCCTCTCCAATGCCAGTGGTGAGGATTCAGGCTCCTTGATTAATGGCCCAGAGAAGAAACGTCACAAGGGATCCACAATCTCCATGATCTCCTGTAACTTTGCAAAGCAAGCAGCTACATTAATACCCAAACTATGGACTTGTATGTCCACTAACACCAAAAACAAAATTAACTTGAGAGGCAAATTTATTATCCTGTACCTACCCCACATCAGGAACAGAATTCCTCTGCAGGTTAAACAAAATGACACCATATTATCCTTCTGATTAAATGTAGATAATTTGATTGGTACCCATAAATTTACTTCTGGGCTGAACTGCCCTTCTTTAGAAAGTGGGAGGTACAGCATGAGGGTGGGTATTGGCAAGGTGTAAAACATATTGTTACTCAATTATCTTGTATTTCCTATGATCCTATAATCCTAAATGCTAATACTCCCAAATTCACAATGAAACTATTTTCCTTTCATTCCCTTCCTTTTATTTCAAATCTGTCAGCAGGAAAGAAGTTAAAGATTACCTGGCCAAAATACACAATCAGTGCAAAAACAATGTACAAAATAGTCATCCAATGATATTTAACCTAGGAAGAGATACTGTTTGCAAATCATTTGCTTATACATTTTATTTGCCTCTGACTATAATGCACCCACTTCCCACAGTCCTAGATCCTACACATGTTATTGGCTACCAGTCTGTCTCTAATAACATTTTAGAAAAAAAGAAATACAATGAAATACAACTGAGTCTTAGACTAACTTCAGAAATATGATATTACTTCAGATAAGCAACATGGTGTTAGGCCAAAATGCAGTACCTTTACATGGAATGAGGATCATTAACTAGGGCTAGATTTATTTTTGCTCTTCTTGGAGGGGGGGGGGGTGCCATACTAGGGACTATCAAGGGTGCCAAATGAGGTAGCTATACCTCTGGCAAATTTAATACTAAAGTGCTTACCAACAATACTAGATAATGCCTTACCTGGTGCAGGTGCCCATGGAGGTTGTAGCCCTGATGTTCCTATAGTACTCAAAGCATACAACATTAATGAGATCTGTGGTGATAGGGAGCAATCAAAAATATTCCTGGGGCAATACCCACTGAGGCATCTCCAGTATATACTCTTGGGGAACATTGCAGCTTGGCTCCAATGGCCAACACCACCATGTAGGTCTGTGAAGAGCCTATTTCCCTTCTGAGAGAGTCCAGATACTCCTTTGTTTTCATCAAAGATGGCACAACCAATGTTCCCCTCCTGTCACCCCACCTTCCTGTGCAAGGCAGAGAACCCATTTTTCAGTATTGCAGGTAATGTTGGTGTCTCTGCATCTGTCCTGCTTGTAGTTGCAGTCCTGACCACTGACATCACTGATGTAAACCACATGATCCTACTAAGCATGCTCATTCTAGGGCCAGTCATCAAATTCCTGCCTGAAAAGAGTTGGCCATGGAGAAGGAGGGCCTTTTTATATGTTTTGCAAAGAGATCTCCAGGACTATTTGCTGGGGGAACCTTATGAAGGCTGACAGTATAATGTGGATACCTTGCTCTGTCTTGCCAGGGTGGTGACTGAAATCACTGGCATACCCTGAACTGGAACACAGTGCAGTCACCACTACAGTGACCTGAAGGGGCACCATCCAGGCATTCTTCACTGATGGGGAGGAGAGGTCATACTGAGACTTCCTGAGCCAAACTGCAAGCAGATTATAACTTTTTTTCTTTTTCATTTCTTTTAAATAGTAATCATGCCAGTATGGATTGCATTGTACTCATGTCTGTCTTTTTTGGTCCCACAGCTTTTCAGGCCATTGTGAAGAATCTCCAGCCATATCAGGGAGGCTGACCCACCTTTTCAGGTACAGGGGGTGAATACATTTGTTTTATGCTATACCTTATGAAGCTGTTTGGTTGTCAGAATCACATCCTTATTATCAGACACACTGCCATGTGTTGAAACTTCTTAGGCAACTGTATTGTGGGGAATGTGGTAGTATGCATTGCTTATTAAGTATTACCCATAATCTGTTTTGGCAGTTAGCTATTTCAGTGGTTTGTTAGCATAACTGAATGTTTGTAGCTGGAATTGTGTGAGTAGTACTACTGCCATGGTGACAACACATGTAAAACACCATCCTTTCATGCTTTGTGCTAGGAAGATTCAGAGTTTTTCCTTCCATCTACATGAAACAGACTACAGTACAGCATGAGGGAGCCTACATCAACTGTTGAGACTTCTGTAGGGTCCTATCAGACTGTGGAAGCTGCATATGACAGACACGATAACTTTTATTGTGTGTAGGTAAAAGCATATGTATACATATATACACGACTATATGAAATTTTATTTACAGTTCACATATTCTCTGTGCAGAAACAGGTTCTGCATACGTTTGGCTGTGGTACTGCTGTCATGGTGGCTCAAGAAGTCAATTACTTACATTTTACGGTTTATGATACAACAGTTCCAGTTCTATTCCCACAGCAGATGATTTCTTCTATCTACATAAAATACAGTCCATAACACCATGAGGGGGAAATCAACAACTCTGTACTTGAGGCTTGCATGGAGTGCTGTAGCTGCATATGACAGAAAGATAATCTCCACAGACCATAGGGGAGCATATATTAATAGATATATACATGTGCATGTGTATCACCCCGTAACATCCTACTTTTAGCACACCGAGTCGCTGGGTCTGCATTTGCTGTAATCGTATATACAACTTGTTCAGGTTACACGACTCAAGTTATACATGCTTGCAGTTGTAGTAGCCTCCTGTTATTTTCACTGATTTTATTTTCTTGAGAGTAATATAGTTGTAGTTGGGGTAATGCATTTATTGTATGCCTGAATTTCTCTCCTCCACCATTTTTGTCACAATTCTTTTTGTTTATTACATTTCCTTTTGGTTTGTTTCCCTTTATCTTCCTTTTTTATAGAACAATGTCGACAACATCACCTGTGGCACTGCTATGGCTCGCCAGATTCTGACAGCAAGCAGCACCTGCTTCATCATGTGACCATGCTGACAGGACCAGCTCCCAAAAGGGTTTTTTGTGGAGTAGGAGACTGATGAGCCTTCAAGCCCTGCCCCTAGTTAGGCTACATCTATTGAGGTCACTGTGGTTCCTGCTGGTGGCTCGAACAGGGGTGAGAACTCTTATATAAGGAGGACTGTGATGTAGAGACACATACATATTCTATATAAAAAATGATCAGAGGTCAGGCCTGAGTCATGGAGTTTTGTAAAAACATTAAACACTGAGCAACTGTGCTGTCTCCATCTTTGTATCCCCCTTGCTTCTTGCGTTTAGTCCTTCAAAAGCTAAGTTGGCAGTGAAAGCAGAAATCTAGCTGTTCATTGATGAATCCATAATAAAGTAGGATTTGTGCCAAACTATGCAGCTTTATGCTGTCATTTGTTCCAAGTTGCAGTGTATTGCTTAAAATAAATAATGAACATATATTCTACATGCTAATAATTCTACACTTCTCATTTTAAGATTGACACATTATGCAGTTTGTGTATTTTATCCTAAAGCAGAACAAGTATCTGTAGCCCAGAGCATGTCAGGAATATCATAAACCACTTGCATGATTTACATATAAAACAGAACAGAAGCTCAAATAAATTAATTTAAAAATAATCCTTTAATGGGATATTATTTTTCTATTTCCACTTTTCTTTTTATTTATTTTAACTGGCAGTTAACTAAATGGATAGCTCCTATTATCTATTTCAGAAATAAAATGAAGAAAACACACACACACACACACACACACACACACACACACACACACACACACACACACACACACACAAAAGTAAAAATGTTTTACATGCACATAGTATGGCATTAAAGAGTTAAGTAGAAAAGCACAACTTAAGACATGAAAGACAAGTAAAAAAAAAAAATCTACAATGCTAATATAGCGTTAAATAAAACACAGAATTGCACACATATAAACACTCTGCTAAGGAGTTCATCTGCAGGGTTATGGGAATTGTGGCCAATAAACGTAAAAGAAAAGCAGCTACAATATATTGATTTTCACCGGAAATATATGTGAAAATATACAATGGCTACAATGAAGGCTGCAAGTGCTGTTAATCATTAATCAGTTGAGGTCGATAGCATGGATAGTGCCAGTATGTTGTAATGTTGTTGTGGTGGTATCACACAGGGTGAATGACACAAAAGTTGGGAATGGAGCCTCAGTAACCTCACAACTTGATGTACGTGTAAACAAATCTGAGACAGGAAATAAAAGCATTCATTGTTGCTACTCTTACTCTCTGGAATGAACTAGTCTGCACCACATGCCAGCCTTCTCACAAGAACTAAAAAAAAAGCTGCTGATGGCAAAAAATAAACATCAAAACAATGGAATTACCTAAGCAAAATACTGAAAATTAACTGCATCAACCTGAGGTTCTCCGAAACCATTCTGCAACTGCTAGTCCCGAATAGGTATATAGCATGTACATTTCTAAAGCTTAGAACTTTGTAATTTTTATCTGTAAGCGAAATAATAAAACAAAAAAAGTTCTTAGCTTTCAGGAATAATAGTAATAAAAAGGAATCTAAGTGTATTTCCAGATGTGAAAAGAAATGGGTTGCAAGCGATGGTATACAAAGCAAACAAATTTATTCCACAAGTCAAATTCTGAATCAATACAAAAGTGCAGTCATAAAGAATGATGATGGAAGACTGAAGCAATCAGATGTTTATTTATTTAACTTAAATTTGTTAACCATGGTAGAGTACTGAACACAACTAACCAATTTCTGTCTCAGCTGGAAAAGAGAAGAAATGCAATATTTTCAGTATAGAGGCAATACAATATAGAGATTAAGAAACAGGAGACAGCAAAGAATATTAAAACAAACATGCCATCATATACATTTAGAATATGTACAAAATGCATGTACAAAAAATCTGTCATGGAAAAAAATAATATTAAAACAAAGTAAATACACAACAGTCAAGGCAAAAAGGATAAATGGTTCACTCAAAAAAAAAAAAAAAAAAAAAAAGAAGTAAATCCAAAAACACATAACAGTGAACCAAAAAAAAGTGGCAGTCAAAAACCAAGCTTCAAGTGGAGTAAAAATCTGGACATTTAATAATACATAAACCCTTTTCACAGTAGTCAAAAATACTGCTTCTTCAGACATTAAAACCAAGACAAAGATTGCTCAGTTTTAAATAGAGAAACCAATAATGTTGTAGCCAAACACATAAAAGACCATATCAATATCCTAGCAACAAAGTAAACCTTAAAAGAGCTGTAAGAAAACTATCCTACTAATTTGAAGGCACATCATAATAAAATAGCATAAAAACTTTGAATTAATATTAAAACAAACATGCCAACCAATGCATTTCCAATATGTACGCAGACTGTATATACAAAATTTCTGTCCTGGAGGCAACAACTAATATGTTATGGTTTGCCTCAGACTTAGACTCCAGATGAGGAGCGAAACACAGCGGGCTTCACTTGTTAGTGACAAGTGGATCTCGGTGATGTTATATCAGTCCTGGAAAAGGAACAGAACTTGATCAAAGATGTACATTTGAGACTGGCCTCTAGAATTTCACTTACTCCACATACAAAAAATACACTGACAGGGAGTTCAAACATTGTGAAGTTGTTTAATCAAATGTTGCAGGTGTTGAGATCATGAACTATAAATAGCCTTATTGTCTATACTTGTGTAATATATGCTTGCTTTATTGGTGTACACTTGCTTGGGAAGTGTAGAGTGAAAGAAGTTTATATAATGTCGGTAGAATGTGAATTGATAAACTGTGATGTTGTTCAATTTTTGTGTTTCAACACTTTTTTCAATAATTTGCGTGTCGACAGATTTTGCGTTCTTCTAATTTAGATCTGTGGATTTTGGCAGTATGTTTCAAAAGTACAGCCAGATTTCCAAAATGCCATTTTTACTTTTTCTTTTCTTATTAACTATTATGAATCCAGCCAATACCATACTTTAGTCCCTGTCCTCATTATGAGCATGTCAGTGCATCTGTCTGCTAAGGGTCATAAATGTTCATTAAGCCCTGGTCCAGTGAAATGGGAATCGTTCAGCTACGTTCATTGATTCCTGTGTTTCTTCAAATTTAAAAGGATGAGATGCAGAACAGTGTGGATAATGAAGTTTCTCCTTAATCTCCAAGGCATGCAATCTCAGAATTAGTATAGCTAGGGCTGATGGAGGACTTGTATCCCCTAAAAGCCTCTGTGTTTTCATTTTTATTACAGCCGATGGTGGCCAATGTCAAGTATTTTTCGCAATGGAATTAAGTGCAATGAAGGTTGATTCACTGTTGAACTATATATAATTCCATCCAGCTATACAAATTGCATGTCATTAACTCATTTTCTTACTTAAGCATCAGTTATCGCATTGTATAACACTCCACTTCTTTCTTCTTTCGTCTCTGTCTGTTCCATCCCATCAATCTTCCTTAACTTTTCTTCCGATATTCATTTTCAGTGGACCACATTTCTCATATAAGCTTCCTGTTCCATTTCATGCCATGTTTATTTTCAATGTTTTGGTGTAGAAAGTCTCTGGTACATAACCCTGATCATCACATGTTCCATCTGTCCTTGCATTTCTTTATTATCCCAAGTTCTTGTTTCTACACGACCAAATCAAATCCTCATCATGATCTCATATTCTGTCTTTTTAAATTCTATCTGCATGCAGTATTGACAGCTTCTGATAAGGCTACTAAGCTTTTTACCTTTCTTTGCAAGTTGTTTTTGGACACATTTTTACAAAAGTTTCTTTTAAAACTAGATGATGTCAGGTGACGGGACATTAGTTGTTCAAGGAAGTGGAGTGGCCATGTTTAAGTTGGAGAGCCACAGGGAACTGTTTTCATCAATGGGGATAAATACCTTCCATGATGAAGCTCTTAATGAGCATAGTGACTGGGTAGGCAATGTCAGGAGCAGTAAATGTTAAAAATTCTGGCTCAAAGACAAATTCAAACAGAAAGTGATGATCTCAAAAAGTAAAGCTGACATAACTGAACTAATCTTTTCCAAAATGGAGGGAGTACATGAAGAGGAATCAAGTAGCTAACCAGAGACAGTGACGATACCATACAATCCCTGGGGAAATCCCTGGGGCAGATATGGGAAGGAAAATATGGATGAAGATGTGGAACTACATAATACCAGGCTTTAGCCTACTGAGATGCTCAATAAAAAGGGAATAGTTAGGCATGGCTGAAACTGAAGTGAATGGTGGAAAAGCGGAGCTGCATTTTGGAAGGAATAAGGCAATGCGTTAGTACTTGTGTAACTAAAAAATGGAGCCTGATAAGGCTAGTGAGACAATACAACTTAAACAATGAGATAAGGAACATCAGGGGAAAAGAAGAATTCATTTAGGCGGTTAAGAGATAGGCTGAAGCAAAGTAAATATAATGCTCTGGACATTCATTCATTTGGTCACAGAGAAGCATTGCATATGTTCCCAATTAAAATGCAGTAAGTCATGATAAGGCTGTTTAGTTTATGGGCAACAGCAACTGATCTGCTTCATCTGATGAAAGTTAAATGATCATAGGTACAGGATGTATGTGTATAAAACAAGCTTAACAAATTATAGTAAGCAGAATTGTTTTAATTTCATTATGGTCAAGCAACTGTGGCAAATCTTGTGAAAAGGTGTCAAATTGAGAGGTAGTCTGTATATGAAAGTAATTAACCTAATACAACCTGATCGTAAGTGAAAAGTTTTAAATAATTGTGAATTTGGAGAACCTGAGACTGTGTGTGTGTGTGTGTGTGTGTGTGTGTGTGTGTGTGTGTGCAAACTTGTGTAAATGTGAGTATACGTGTGAGTGATATGTACATGGATATGTGTATGTGGGTATGTGTGTGTCTGTGCGTGTGCGTGTGTGTGTTTGTGTATGTGAAATAAGCTGAATATGAGCCTCTGGACAGAATTACTTTCACTTGATCACTGTCAACAAGTTGCTACTTGTTGTTTCTTTCGGCTTTTCCCGGTTAGGGGTCGCCACAGCGGAACTCCGGTCCACTAATGATTTAACAAGTTGCTACTATAGAGTCAAAAATATGTTAATCATGGATGTTAGACTGGATGAAAACAGTGCACTGCAATGATCATATAGCTGTGGTTCTGGATTGTCAGGGGCTGTCTATGTGTGTGATGTGAAAACTTTGCTGTTGGGAGAATTTCTTTTACTTTATTGCAGTCAGATATCAGAGGTATGCTCATTCAAAAAGATGGCTATTTTGGGGGGCTAACATCACTTGATCAAAGATAAAATATAATCAAATTTTTAATCAGGATTGTTGAGGTCAATATATGTATGTGAAAAAAAGCTGAACACACTACTATGGGCATAATTTATTTAATGTGGTCGCCATTAAACAAATGAGATGTTCCAAGTTAAAAGGTGATTATTGGAGGGATCAGTTGGTAGTCTGATGTGAAAGCAATTAACCTAGTGACACTTAATCACGGTTAAAATATTGTGTATCTTGATTATCATAGATTGTATATTTGAATGGGCAGACTTATTTTATTTGATCACAGTCAAACATCAGAAATGTCCAATATCAAAAAAATTCTAAGGGAGCAGATGGGAGGGGAGAGTCCTGGTGTGAAAGCATCGGACCTACTCTTACTTTACCATATGTGATTGATCATGCATCTAAACTATCAGGGGCAGTCTCTGTGTGTGAATCAAGCTGATAAAAGAGCTATGGCATCATTTATTTTACTTGGTCACTGTCAAAAAAGTAAGGTGTCTCTATCAAAGGGGAGTTACTAGGGGATAGAGGTAAGTCTTAATCTAGAAGAAATGAAATTTGTGTGTGAAAACAACTAACCACAACTGCCACTTAATCACAGTTAAATGAACACAGACCTCAGGTGCCTAGGTGTATGTGTGTGTGTGTGTGTGTGTGTGTGTATGTGAGAGACACATACAAACTGAATTAAATGTTATCATCATGTTTTGTTTTCTTTCTTTTCAAATGACTCTAGCCAAAATTGATTATGCTGAGGGAATATTTAATCAATTTGTGTATAAACTCAATTGACATGCAGTCATTTAATAATGGATCTGGATTATTAGGGGCAATCCACGTATGTAAAACAAGCTGAAACACATTACTGTTCACATAATTGCTTTCTTTATTATATTCAGACATCATTCACTGGTACATAGAAAAGTGTTAATCTGTGTGCAGGGCTGTTGTGTATAAAATGTGAAATACTTCCCAATAAAAATAATCATCACACCTTTAATTTGTTGACAATTTCTTTGTCTTCTTCACAGTCAAAGGAGGTCTAGCTTCACAAAATGGGGTATATTCTCTGAAAGAAGCTGAAGCTGTTGGTTGGTGATATTTTTACAAATAAGTAACAGCATATGTCTTTGCCTTTAGAATTATCAACATATTATAACTATGCAGCATTTCCATTTCAGTTTTTCATCCATTACATCCATTAGAATCTGATATCTGATAGTGTTAATTAGGTTTGATTTACTACAAAGTTGCACATATTCTTTTTTTCCAAGAGAAGCCATTCTATTATATTTTCTCCTAAGAGCACAAATTAGGTGCATTTTAAATGAATATCAGATTATGCTGTCTAGAAACAAAGGTCAGATTTCTTCAGATATACAGCCTTTTTTTGTTTGGGGCCCTTATTATGTCTACATGGCCATTAGAATGTGCAACAATGCAAACTACAATTCAGGTTTTTGTAAGGTATGAGTATAGACTTCCATTCATGATGTAGAATGCAATACATTCCAGGCACATATTTGTATTGTATTTCTATTATACCATGTCTAAAAGTCATTTACATTGCTCTAGAAAGTGGCTTTTGTTGACAGTATAAAGATGCCACCCACAAAAATCCCAGTATTAAGAATGGCAGAATGGCATAGCCAGCTTCAGTGCTCAGCTGCATGTAAGTACTCAGACGAAGAATGGCTGATGCAATTGCAGTCTATATAGCTCATCTGTCATTCCCTAAAACACTAAGAATTGTCAAAGGTTAATTTGTAGTTTTTAGGAAGGGAACTTTCAGTAATTCTTATTTAGATTTCATCAGTAGCCATCCCCTCAGTCAAAAAAAAAGCTTGATTAAGGGTCAATGTATTCACATTGCAAGGATGACATCGCACCTTGAGGAAGTTCCTTATGAATTAGATGTTGGAACAAACATGTTTATTGCCAGGGGTTACCTGCAATAAATGGTGAAAGATATTAGGAACCACGTTCAGTCCCAATGGGGTATTAAATATAACCCCCTGTTAGGGACAGGACTAGGAATGAAAGGACAGGCTACAAAAGGGAATCAATATGAAAGGGCCTTGGTGGTACAATATTGGGTACAATCGAGAGAGGTTACAGATATCATTAAAATAAATTGAAATATCCTGAGAGTAAATCATATTTTTCAACTTTTGGGGCCTGAATCACAATTCACCTTTAAAACAGGGTGTAATTTAAAGGAATAGTTTGAAGGGGTCGCAGGGGGTCAGGGCTGTCCCTACATTTTAGAAACTAAAACTTTGGAATTAGTAAATGGTATCCATTCTATTGTTGAATTGTGCAAGGGTAACTGTCAGTCTAAAGGTATTGTGTACCGTTCTAAGTGCTCAAGTTGTCCATCTTTCTATGTGGGCAAAATGGACAAATGTCTTCGTAGATGTATATATGAGCACAGTTATGACACAGGGAAAATAAATGAAAATAACACACTTTTTAAGCATTCTAAAGTGTGTGTAAATTACAGGAAATTTCAGTTTGGAATTTTAGAACAGATGAAATTTAATTCAAGAGAGGGTGATGTTAAAATTAATTTAGAGGTGAAAGAGGTAAAATGGCAACTTAGACTTCATGCTTTTCAAGATCCAGGACTAAATAAACAGGTTTACTTACAACCTCTATTATATATATGAGGTCTGCAATTGAATGATTTTCTTAACTTCATATTTTAAATCTCAATATTGTGTAATTTATATTTGACAACAACAAAAAAAATGAACGAAAGGTTAAATATTTTTA
Source organism: Protopterus annectens (assembly GCF_019279795.1). NCBI lineage: Eukaryota > Metazoa > Chordata > Ceratodontiformes > Protopteridae > Protopterus > Protopterus annectens. The sequence continues at coordinate 847,311,609 of NC_056747.1, forward strand.
TTGTTACAAGAATTTATAACATTTGTTATATGTTTTAAGTGAATTTACAGCAACTGTAGCTGATATTTTAATTCTAATGATGGTTTACTTTACATTCAAGGTGTTTACTGATTAACAAGTTGATTATCAATGCAATTAAGCTGTAAGCCGTGATTATTATAAAAAGGGAAGCATTGATTTGATTCTTCATTCTGATGAAGTCCTGCGTTCTGTAGAACAAAAGCGCTCAATATTTTGTCTTTTTCTGTGGTAATAAATGTTATTTTAGGAACTGTTCTCTTGCTGGAATTTTATCTCAGGCTGCCAGCATAACAGTTTTCTGATTTTTAATTGAACTATTGCATCATACATGTAAACACCAAATGCTGACTTGCGCAGTCATTTCACTATTACAGTCTGTTAAGTTACATTATATTAATTTTCCAATAGTGGTGACTATATCAATTCTCTGCAAACTGAAAAATACATTACATGTATAGAACATGTAAAATCACAAAATGATAGAATGTACAGAGTGATAGAATGTACAAGGCACCTCAACCCGGTGGCCATTTACAACTTGACAATACCCACAATCACACCTTACCTCAATTTTCAAGGAGCAATAGAGCAGTCATACCTGGGGTGACTTTATGAATACTCATTCATTAATCTAATTCTTTCTTAAAGGAATATAGTATGTCACATTGCTCTGGAGGGGTAGTCATTACATGACAAATCTGTCTCTCTACTGTGATTTGTTGATTTGCTGAAACACGTTCAGATCTCGGGTTCTAGTGTTTACAGAAATGTATGATTTGTGGAGAAATAAGAAGTCTTAGACTTCTGGATCTCTAATGGCCTGGAAGGGAAGGCATAGGCCATCCCTTAGGGATCTGTAGGATACTGAGTACAGGAACAAGTTCTCTGACCTCTCAATAGCTCAGGTCCCTTAATACCATTACCTTTTATTGACAGGAACCTTTGAGGTCTCTCTGACTGCTTGATATGTTTAATAAGACGTATCCCAAACGGGGCACTATACTCCATGATCATGGGTCTGATCAGTGCAGACTATAGAAGGGTCAGAACTTCTTTAGGCCTAAAGAAAATACTCTTTGTGATCAGCTGTGCCTGATCAAAGGATTTCCTGATCACCTTTGCATCATGGTGATCAAAAGGGATGGCATTATCTACCCATGTTCAAAGGTCTGCCACAAAATCTGCATTTTGGAGTTGTATGTTTTTTATATTGTTAGTCGGGTGGGGGATTGTTTGCCAAATGAAGCATTATCTCATTTTTAGCATTTGGTTTCAGCCTATTGTCAGTGCTGTTAACATCTGTAAGTTATCTTTGTAGTTACTGCATGTCAGAACAGGATTGAACTGTAATACCCAGTTTACAATTGTCAGCAAAATTGGTTAACCAGAGTTCCTATTCTTTTTTTAATTTGGACATCAGAGAAGTACATGCTGAATAACAAAGGTCCTAGTATGGAACCCTGTGGTACCTCACTAGTTACTATCATGCTCTCTGCCACCAACACAGTGTATATGTGTTATATGTCTTAGCCAATTAGCTATCCATCTAAGGCTATCAGGATCAATTTAGAGTGCATTTAGCTTTTTGATAATGTTGGCATGTGGTATAGCATGAAATGCTTTGGCAAGGTTGAGGTATGCTGTATGTTTTAAATGACCACTGCCTATAGCTTGTGTTACTCTCTCAAAGAATTTTGCCAGATTCATTAGACAGGATCTACCCTTAACAAAGTCAAACTGCTATGGGACAAGACTAATAATGTTTTTTTATGTTGTAGTCTATCGGGTCTGTTATGACTCATTCCATGGTCTTTCAGATGAGGTTTCTCAGGCTGATGAGTCTATAATACCTGGGGTCCATGGTGGGGCCACCCTTCTGAGGAGGTCTCACAACTGCTGTGTGCCAAACCCCAGGTACAAAGCCAGTGGCTAAGGTCAGGTTGAATTGCTGCAGGTGCGCATCCACCAGTGCATCTTTAGTGCTGTTCAGCAGACAGCCTGCATGTTAGCAGGTTTCACACAAGATATACTTTTTATTTTAGAAAATATTTTAATAAGTGTTCTTTTGTGATAAGTTTTTTTTAGGATGTTACATATATGAGGGTTTGGTATAGATGTCTCTGGCATGAAGTTAGCACTGAATTTGCTTGCCAATATATTAGCGATATCCACTGGAACAGGGTACGTAGTGCACTGCACTTTGAACAAGTTCAAAACAATATTGGGTGTAATTTTATAACTTCTGGATGGAAGTGAAGGAGGAGTTGTAATCATCCTTAGCTTCTGATGTTAGTCCAAGTTCATGGGAAGCCTAGTTTTTTCTGATGGTGTTTTTCAGTACGTTGGATAACCTTTATGAAACATTATTGTATTGAGACACCATTGAATCAGATGTAAAAGCATATAGATAATTCTCCATAAAAATTACATTTTCTGTCACTGTAAATAGCAAAAATCTCATTAAAAACAAAATGGTTAGGTGAATTAGTGAAGTGAGCTGCATGTAACTCCTTAAGGCCAGAAAGCCAATCTTATTAACAGTATATATACCTGGTGATACAACTGCAATTCTCAGATTTTTTGCAAAGAACTGTAAATAGATTGTTGAGGTATTGCATTATACTTGACTTCTTTTAAGGATAAGTATATGACCTCTACTCATTGTTGAGAATGCCCTACATATTCATGATATATCTGTAGTAGATTAACATTCAATAAGATGTACAAACCATACATACATATATATATATATATATATATATATATATATATATATATATATATATATATATATATATGTATATTGATGTATGCTCCCATACAAATGACCTTTCCAATTACTGAAATGATGATGCCCACCCCCACCAAAAAGTTGGCTTTTATGAAATGACCCACATTGTACAAAGCTGAAATGTTCAACACAGAGAATCTAATGCATGCACAGAGCACAACAGTACTGAGTTAACAGATCAAGAGTAAAAACTGTATATTATTTTCATAAAAGTAACTTTTTCCACCACTGCAAATATGCCTCTAACTCTTTGTACTGGCAATGATTAAATGGCAGTATCAGCTTCAATACTGAGCTGCAAAAAGATCCTAAAGAATGGAATGACACTCTGTGGTATAGTATATAAGTAAAGGATGATGCATAATTCCCTGAAAGTTTTACTAAGAACTGTTAAAGGGTGATTGAGTACCGCTTCCCATATATAGATACTGATCACAGGCTTTTACAAGCATTTCACAGTGTTACTCTGTCATTGTCCTCTGTTTACTTTATATTCAGGTAGGCTTGTGACTTGTCTTCAGTGCTGATGCTCTAATACATGTCTGGAATATATCTGTGTTAACTGACATCCCATAAAAAGTAAAACTTATATATGCTTTTTTCCATAAAATTGGTATTTTTGCTAGCTTCTCCTCACCAAATATTGACACGTAAGATAACATACATTACATTAAGATAAAGATCTAAATATTCAAATAACTGTCTTATGTAGTTGATTGCCATGAAAATAGTCTTGATAATTCTGCTAAAATAAATTCAAATACTTTCAAAGATATGGTCTGCTATTCATATATCACAAGTAGGTCTAGACCAGGGGTCTGCAACCTGTGGTTCTGGAGCCGCATGTGGCACTTCCACCCTTCTGCAGTGGTTTCTGTAGCTTTGAAAAATAATGGTGACTCTGCCACACCACACACACACACACACACACACACACACACACACACACACACACACACACACACACACACACACACACACACACACACACACACACACACACAATTACCTTGTAACTGTACAGATTTTTGCAGAATGCCCTGATTTTTGCCTCATATTTTGGTCTCTCATAAAATTGTGTTTTTTTCTGGCAAATCATTGAGGGCCGAAGTCAAAACAATATAGACAGATATTTGAGTTTCAGACTTCAGAAAATTCATGCTAATGCAAAACCTGTTATTTTATCAACTTTCTAAGTTTGTATGCAATATTTAAAAAGTGTCCCTATTTTTGGGCCTTTGTCCTCCCATTATTTATGGCTTTGTCCAGATTTCTTGCAAGAGGTATGAGTCACACACATACACACACATGCGCACACACATGCAAAGTGACTGTGCGATCCCAATATAAATCCCAACAAAGGAACAAAAATAGGGATGGATTTTAAATATTGCTCTTATAAACATAGTTCTTTTATATATAATATAATAACTATATATAAAACTTTATACATTGTGTTATCTTCATTTTGGAGTCGAATAGGTTTTGTGGCTCCAGATGAATTTTATTTGGTGGGTGAGGGGCCAAAATGGCTCTTTTGATAGTGAGGGTTGCAGCTGCTCATATTTTTGTGATTCATTTCCATGGTGGTCTCCTACCCTGTTGTGAGCAGGACAGTTATGGTTTAAGAACTTATGTCTCACTGCCTGGAATTAACTAGGATCAGGAAAGGGCAGATCCTGGTTTACCGGTGTTAATATAAACATTAACACTGCAAAGCTAGGAGTCGGGAGGACAATAATGATTATTTTCCCATTCACAGTTAATACTTGCAAGGTTTACTTATACGCTGGCATCAATAGAACTGCTAGATAGTTTGTTTTTGCACTTTTTTTTGTTATTCCCATATCTTTCCTGCATTTGCAAGTTATTGGTTTGCTGAATGTTCTTCTGTAGGTCTGGTTGCCAAATATGTATTCGTGATTGGCTAAATTCCATTGATGGTGGTTTTGCAAAAGAGCACAAGGGTCATTAAATAATATGATGATGACTTATGCACCATGGAAAAATAAATGCTTTGCCTGAAACAGTGAAGTAATTAGAAAACATTTTTAAAAAGTTTGAACTGGTATTAAATGTAATAAAGGATTTGTGGCTGCTTAGTTTTATGTTAAAAGACGATACTCAACCAGCACTGCTGCTGATAGGTGATGATCATGATAGGACAGGAATGGGATTGGGGAATTACAGATTTGAGTTTAATGTAATTTTTCTTTCTTCTTCATCTTTTTTCTTAACTGCTGAGGCCAGGACCTACTGCTGCTGTAAAGCTGTACCATTATTATAGAAGAGTGATATGACATAGCTGTGGCATGTGGGTAAGAAGACAGAGAAGAAGAGGAAGAGAAAATGTGAGAGAGCATGAAAGCAAGAGAGTATGGGGAAGAGAATGGAAGAAAGACAGGAAATAGGAAGAAGAGATAATGTCAAAGAAAGCGAGCACGAGAAATAGAGAAAGATGGTAAGGAGAGGGTGGGGGAGAGAAAAGAGAACTATGATTGGGACAGAGTAACAGAGAGTATGGGGGGAGACAGAGAGCAAGAGACAGTATGAAAGAGTTGGAGAGAGAGAGAGACAGGGAGAGTATGAGAGAGCAGGAGACAGAGATGGTAAGACTGGGCGATATAATATGAGACAGAAAAGAAAAGTAAGAGCAAGTTTTGTATCAACATATATTTTGTAAACAATAAGACGTATGAAACTCTAATGTCTGTCATTACTGACTGACTGACTGTAATCCTCAATTATTTCTTTATTTAATCAGCAACAAAAAATCTTGCTAATGTTAATTTAATTATATGTTTCTTCAACATATTAAACAGACATGCTCCTAGTAGAGGTACAATAGTCACAACCAGTCCAACAGCCTGTCTTTCTGAAGCAACAAAACAACTAATGAAAAATAGAGACAGAGCATGGAAAAGAAGGAAGCAAAGCAAAACCACAGCCATGCAACAACAGTATAAGCATCTTAGAAACATTGTAAAAAACCAAAATCAAATATGATAAAATACATAGAATATTCCGCGGTGGTGCAGCGGTAGCGTTGTTGCCTCACAGCAAGAGTTTATCCTGTTCGATTCTTGGCTGGGGTGCGGGGAGTGCCTTCTTTGTGGAGTCTGCATGTCCTCCCTGCTGTTGGGTGGGCATTCGAAAAACATGCATAATAGGCGTGCCTTCATTGAAGGTTGAACGTCGAGCTGGCATCTTGGTGTTTGTGAAAAATCTACTGCCAATCATTAGCAGACCAGAGTTCCGCTGTGGTGACCCCTAACTGGGAAAAGCCGAAAGACACAACAACAACTATACAAAACTTCAGATAGCTAATAAAGATAAAAAAAAACAAAGCTTTCTGGTCTTCTATCAATTAGCTACTAAATCCAGGATTTATAACACAATCTACTTAATCCACCCCTATTCAAACAGATTTCATAGCTAGACAATTTAATTTATACGTTATTTAAATTGTAGCCTCGCTTCACTAACTCCTCAGCTAGTTGTAATAGCACCTAACTGCACATCCCCAAACTTCACTCTAACACTATCACTCCATCTTATTTCAACACTGAAACCCAGTTCTTTTGTCTTTGATAACTTGGCAAGTGAATACATCAAAATAGCTGCTGATTCTCTAGCATACCCAATCTCTGTACTAATAAACAGACCCATAAGGAAAAATGATGTCCACGCTCTTTGAAAAAATCATATATAATATTTTTCTATAAAGGGGAAGCTCCATTGACATGTGCAACTTCAGGCCAGCAGCCATCCTTTCCTTCTATTAAAAATTCTTAAGAAATGTACACAATCACAAGTACTTACTTTTACCTCTGACAACAGACTTCTAGCCCCTGCACAACATGGTTTCCTACCTCACCATAGTGCCATTACAGCCCTACTAACTTTACAACTGCAGTAAATTAATGTGTAAATAAAGGTACCTTTTTCAGCATTATCCCTTGATCCATCAAAAGCATTTGACATGATCTTACACTACAAGTTGCTACATAAACCATCTTCCCTAGGAATACATTAATCTTTTCTATCCTGGCTCAGTAATTATCTCTCAAACAGACGAACAACTTCTCCTCCTTCCTCCCTCCCTGTTTCACTGGATGTTTCTCAAGGTTCAAACCTATTTTTATTATTCAATATTTTTATAAGTGACCTGCACCAACTGTGGCAGGGCTAGCCACCCAGGAGTGTTGGCTCTAGATGATTGTCACTGTTGAAGTGACACCCTGACCCCATGGAAAAAATGGGAAAAGGGGTGTGGATGGATGGATCTGCATCAAGCAAGTAAACAGGCTACGATCATCCAATATGCAGATGATTCTACCCTCATCTGTACTGCAAAAATATAGATAGACCACAACAGCTTACCTAAGAATCTTTCTCCAACATAGAACCATGGTTAACTGACTCCCAATTGTACCTAAATTAAAAAAAAATCTAAATTATTCCATTTTACACCTAAACAAATGCCAGACTACAAAAATAAATTTAAAGTTTACAGTAACTTTTGCCATTAATACTAATATGGAATTAATAACCCACACAAAACTACAGGAGTTATCACTGATGATAACCTGAAGTTCAGCTATCACATACAACAGATTGTAAAGAAAACCCATCAAAAACTAGGAGTGCTATACAGTGCCAAACAGTATCTTACATACATTGTTAGGAAGTACTATATCGCTACATTCTTTACAATCTCTGCACTTCTGTATGCAGCCTCCATTCTAATCAATCTGCAAGCCACCCAACTCTCTCTATTAGCTGAGTGTTACAGCAAAATAGCCAAATTTGTAAATAATCAACATTACAGGCCTCATCACTGCTAGGCCCTTAAGCAACTTGAATGTTTGAAATTAAGACACCATCCTCTCAGAGCTAACTACTGCTCACAAACTCATCTCTGAGCCAGACACATGCCCAACCCTAAATAATGTTTTCTAACTCTATGCACCCAGTGGAACACTTAGCTCAACAGATAAATTGTTACTAACCACTACCAAATCACATAATGGCTCTGGGTGCTCTCTGCACTCCTCACTCCTCTCTGAGATTTGGACTTTCACTCCTTTCAGTCTTAGAGTACTACAAAACAAAGTCCTTCAAACTACAACTGAAGCAGTACCTTATAGATTATGGCTCTGCACTTGTGCCTGTCTGGGTTAACCACCTAATGTTTCAAACTCATCCTCCATTTTGTCTTTTCTCTATAAATACTCTCCTCATAGTTATACTGTTTTCTTCCATTCTTTAACTACCATGGGTACCTACAAAACATATCCAGTTTATAGTTACTCTCACTTCACTTCTCCTTCCTTCTTCTCTTTATTTACATTTCTCTCGTCTAAGGACCTTCTCCCTCATGGAGAATGTTCCCTTTGATCTGTAAAATAATTATATCCAACAAATGTACTCAGTCTTACTTTAATTATTACATCTGTTTGAATGTAGTCAATCAACTGTGTGTCCTGATAATTATTTATACTTTTCTATGTTCTTTAATTATAACTGCCGATGCTGTCAAATGGGAAATTTCTGTGAATTTATGTACATATGGAGATTTTCTCTCGAGCCTCCACTGAAAATGGATCAGTTTCTCTGCCCAGTCAAACTATCCTCATAAACAAACGCACTACATAAATAAATAAATAAATGACTGATTATAATCCTCAGTGATTTATTTACCAGAAAATTGAAAGACATGGCAAAAATATAAGGCAAAATCAGAAATGTTCTTCAAAATCTGGAGCAATTAAGAGTTATGATAATAGTGGGGTAACAAGAACCTTGTTTTCTTTTCTTTTTTTTTTGATTTGCATTAACTTAAAGTTGATGTACATCACACAATAGGGCTATGCCTTTGCTTTGTTTTTACTCTCTCAATAAGAGGTTTGTCAGGCTTTTCTGTTTGCTTAGTAGAAGCAATTTACATTTCTTTTATATGCAGCTGCAGAAAATCTAAATGTTCACTTCCCATAAATAGTATTTCCTTGGTTATAGATGATCAGTCTGCAGAGTAGTGTCATCAAAGCTTCAAAGTCAGGATTTATTTAAAGGACATCTAATCCCTTCTAACGTTGTTAATTTTTTTCCTTATTGTACCATCTGGCGGTATTTGGAGTCTATAAACCCTTCAGTACCTTTCAGTTTCTTCACTTCCATTTTCCTTCCACAGATCAGGAATATGACTACACATTTGTACTTTAATCAGATCTCATACTATTTTAGAATGGAATATGTCTTGGTCAGCATGACACAGGCTAGACAACAAACTTTCTTTAATTCCATGTTAATAGCTAGCAAAAAGTTTACATCCTGAAACTGTCTTGCTAAGGTCAGTAATGCACACCCAAAGTTAAACCTTTCCACAGATTATTGGACAAATCTCCCTCTATATATGAAAACAGGGATAAGTTGTACTGTGACAAGTGAACTAGGACAAACTCTCATTTTCCCATACAAATCTTCACTTTTGTCTACCTAAATTAAAGATAATATGAAAAACTGTAAGGAGCTTTCTACATTTACCAGCCATATGAAGTGATAACTATCAGTCACAGAAGAATAAGCAGACCTGCTAGCATTGTCTGACAACTTCTAACTCCCATGTGCAGGGGAATGTCTGGGAACTAGCTAGGGCTGCATATCTGAATACTTTATTAGACCATTTAATTTACCTCCTTTATAGGGAGGAAGATTCAAATGTACTCTGAAAGGCTTTAATTTACTGTTAGTACAAATCAGTCACTCAGTAAAAAAGACATATGCACACTTTCTAGAGGCAGTTTAGGAAGCTTGTGACTAACATTAGTGTCAGTGTAAGTAACTGCAGGAAAAGAATCCTTATTTATTATGTCTGGGCTGTATTGTACTAAGGGAACACATACTGCATTGGGACAAAAAGAAAACAAGTCTGAAAAACAAACTCACGTTATTATGATAAATACCATGATAGCTGTTTGGAGTATGACAAATTCAAATATAATAAGAAGCACTTTACAGTGATTCTGATGAATTGCTATAATGCAGAATAAGAAAAAAAAAATAAAGAAATGCTGTGCTGGTCCACTAACTGAAAACACAAAGACACTGGAACACAGATGTGATGCAAATACCTTTTATTGGACAAACAAACGAGCTTTTGAGATGGCAAAAGTCCTTTGTCAGGAATTATTAAATTACTGATGTTAAATACAGTACTTACATTTCCATTTGTGCCTAGTAAGGGAAGTACATCATTTATTTCCAATTGACTAAAAAAGAAATCTTGAAAAATACTAGGGTGGAAAACATGCAGGTAATGCTGCACCTCACAGACAGACTGTATGAGCGAGTGTGTGTGCGTGAGCATGCGCGTGTGTGTGTGTGTGTGTGTGTGTGTGTGTGTGTGTGTGTGTCAGAGAGAGAGAGACAGAAAGAGACTGAAAGTATAGCTGTTCTACTATAATTGCTGTATCTATCGGCTTTTCCCGGTTAGGGGTCGCCACAGCAGAACTCCGGTCCGCTAATGATTGGCAGTAGATTTTTACGTGCCGAGTTGCCAGCTCTGACGCACAACCTTCAATGAAGGTACGCCCATTCATGCATGACTCCACGCAGAAGACACTCTAGCTGAGAATCGAACTGGACAGCATCTTACTGTGAGGCGACAATGCTACCGCAGCACCACCACTGCAGTATTTGTTATATTATTTAAGAAATATATTGTTTAATTTCCTGTGTCGAGTTTTCCCTTAAAAAGCAATTACTGCCTTACTTTGACAATTTCAAGCAAAAGTCTTAAGTTTAACTTTCAACAACTTCTGATACCGTTTCTATTGTTCCTTTTCCTTCACCGGGTTACTATTATGCTTTCCTGCATTGTCAGTAGCAACTCACATCCAGCCTTTTACAGGAACCTTGTCATGTAATCCTTCCTTACTTCCAACTATTTTATTTTTTCCAGTTTTAGTTATTAACAGTATTGCAGCTTATTTATTTATTATTTTCATATTTGCCTGAATATTATTTCAAGGAATTCTCATTCATTTTTCCTTTATCGGATTTGACATTTGCAGGTATGATCACCTACCATCTCATCATAAATGGTGATTTTTTTTTTCATTTACTGAGAATTAGAAGCCATACCAGTGTCAGCTAATAGTCTATTCCACAGAGGTCAAGAAATATGACAACTGACTTGTTCCTTGACTCCATTTTAGTACACATTCTCTAACCCCCCCCCCCACTTTTATATACTTTTTTATTGTTATAATGTTTTAAATCACATTTCTACCTTTTTCTTTTTTGTCAGGATGTATTTTGCATTACAAGAATTTTGTTGCCTTTCCTGTCTTTCAATGATTTTTTTTTTAATGCATACTGTCCTTTTTGTAATGAGTTAAGCACTGGAATATCTATTGGCTAATTCTAGTACATACTTCACTTTCATTCCACCCATATTTAAGTTGAAAGTCTTCTGTTAAACTTTTTTTTTTTATTTTGATGTGCTCTTTGGTATTCTAGATATCTATACAATATCCCAAATTCACCAGAAAGACATGAGTAGTAACAGCAAATGACCACTGAGTACAGCTGCTGGTTTTCCTGCTTCAGTTCAAATAGCTCTTTCATATCCTAATAGAAAGTTAAGGCAGTCTGCTACAGACAGGTAGGCAACATAATGTGTGTTTCACACAAAGCCTACAGTATTTTATTTACCCTTTTGTCATTCTAAAGCACGTAATAATTTATTTTATTTGCCAGCCATAGCTGCACACGATTTCTGAAAACAACCTATAGACATAAATAATGTGAGGTGCTTAGCACATACTTCATGCAGGGAGCAAGGCAAGCCCTCTTTATGTATTATGCTTAATATGAGGATGAGAACCTCACCTACAATTTTTAATGAAAAGGATTATGGCTATGAGCTACTAATGAGCTTCTATCTATATTCTTCGGATTGATTCTTTCCATCTCTATTTCCAAAAAAAAAAAAAAAAAAAAAAAAACAACTGTTACCAGACAATGCTCTCACATTGCACCTGAAAACAGCCTATTGTGTCTAATGAGTTTGCTGGCTAATAAATTAATGAAATAAAAAGGAATCTCACAAGTCATATCACTGCTTATTCAGTAGGGAGAGCCTGACTTAGAGGAGTGCTACACAGTTCAACTTTTAGCAAGAGAACATGTTTGAACATTTAGCCTGTACTATTATATTGGTGCAAGGCACAGAATAATGACACTGCATTTATAATATGAACATTTATGCTTCTTGATACTGCCTGTCTGTGGTTATAGACCCAAGCAGGAAATCATTACTAACTTTACTAAACATGCCCTCCAGTCTTCATTTTATTACATCATGCATTTTCCTGAAACTCGTTACTCAAAATAAATCACAAACAGCAGCACATGGCTGTTGTTTCCCTGAGTGCTTCAGGTAGTGTGGCAAAAGATGCTTCTAGTCTGCTGCGACTTGGAAGGGAGACACTATTGTTTTTAAAATTCATTAATTTTGTCTCATTAGCCTACAAATTCATCTTGCCAGTGATTTCTTACAAACATTACAAAACCTCATTGAAACAGATTTTAAGGGACCAAAATAACTGGCTCACTGTACCAAAAGAATATTAAAAAAAAAAAAAGATGGTTACATGCACTATAAATTAGTACAAGCACTATAATGTGGTATATGTAATTCAATACATGCATATTTTGCTTGATGTACTGTTAGCAATGTAATACTACACTACTAAAGCAACATTATCACCAGGGTACTTAAGTGTCACCAAATATACATTACTCAAAACATACTTTATGCTGGATTTCCAGTGGGTGCACTGATCTTTACCATCTTCCATAGCTTGCACCCGTACTGAATTGTGGCAGATCATCTAATTTTTTATGAACTATATCACAGATCTCGGAGATACTATGGCATTGCGAGAATACATTAGGTTTGTGGAGAGGGGGTAAGTGTGTAATGCTACTATAGGTTACCCCACACTCCTTCTTTCCTCCTGTCCTCTTGGAGACTGGTCTTTGAAAAATACAACACAGATACACTCTTGCATGTGCACATGTGTACCCAGATAGGCAAATACCCATCTGCACATACCTGTGAATGTGCGTGTGTATATACACACACACACACACACACACACACACACACACACACACACACACACACACACACACACACACACACACACACACACACACACACACGCGCGCGCACACACACACACACACACACACACACACACACACACACACACACACACACACACACCTTTAAAAGCACATATTGACCTTGATATAAACGAGGAGTCAGTGTCCTTCCCACCTAGCTTTCTAGGTATAATACATATAATGAGTCGGTTATTTAAGAGTCTAGGGGAAAAACAAAATATAGGATGTTAGTCAGAATTCGGGAACTTGTTTCTAACTCTTGTGCCATAAATCAATTTTTTTACCACAGCACTAAGACAGCAGCATAAAACATACTTTGTAAAATCATCCTTTAAAAGAAAGCTTGAAGGCTGTTTCACATTTGCAACTTCACATGAGATGCACAGAGCTAATAAGCAATATTAAACAAATAGAACAAGAGACTTTCAAATAAACCAGCGGTAACTGCTGACATAATCTTAATTGACAATTTTTTTGTTGTGTCATAACATTCAGACCTGCAATGTGCTTTGTCCTCTCAAGTGTCAATACACATTGACAACACGTAGTTCATTTGCAGGAATTCTTAAGGCTCTGTGATTTCACAACTTCTTTTTTCACCATTATGGCAGCAGCCACTGAGATGTTTGTAGAATCACATATTTGATCTATATTAATGAACTTGTACTCAGGACTATTCCCTCAAGTTTTGGAGAATGCTCATTTACCCATTTATTTATTTAATGTTTATTAATCAGGTTAGAGAGACATGTAATTAGAAAAATGATTAGATTAATTTGGCTAATGTTTGAAGAAACTTTAAAAATGTCAACAAAACAAATGTTAGCATTATAGTTATAGGTTATATGCAACAGGTTTGGACTTCCTTCTTTACAGTAAACTGAAATACATAAATACAGAAAACATATCAGTGATATAAAAATGTGATCATACTCTAACATATGCTGGTTTTCTCAAGATAAAAAATTGCAGAGCATCAAACAAAGCTGTACATTCAATGTTTGGCTTTTGAAATGTTGCGTCTATGAATTGTGGATATTTAACTTGGTGAAGACTCAACTCACTGAGCCAAACTGGATGGGATTCAGTCTGCGAAATAAAACTAAACTTAAGTATTTTTGCAGGACGGTAAGCCTCCCTGTACCTTCCCTGTATGTGCGTGTGTGTGTGTGTGTGTGTGTGTGTGTGTGTGTGTGTGTGTGTGTGTGTGTGTGTGTGTCTGTGTGTGGAGCATATCAGGCACACTACTGAACTTACATATGCCAGTTCCATAATTGGACAAACCAGGTTACCCTTAGATGAGCTAGAGCCCTGGCAAAGGTCTCCATAGTGTCCAACCCTGTCGTCAACCCCTCATCCTAGCACCCTCCCTCTTTTTCCCCCAATTCTGGCCTACGCACACCATCCAGAATTTTTTCTTATTTTCTCGCACTTTTTCATACTCTTCATATTTTTCATCAGTCCCTTCAACACACCCTAACTGGTCAAGCCTATGTTATAACTGTAGAGGTATCAAATGAAGCTTGGGGGTCTGGGAGGTTACAGCAATGATGATCTAGACGTTCTGAGGTACAGTGTAGAGCTTTTGTCTGACCTTTTGATCCAGTGACAGCCCAGACAAAAATATTGACTAAGGAAAGGTTATGCCTTTTCTTTCAAGGAAGATTGTGTCCAAGTTTTAATGTAAACAAGTTATTATCTTTAAAAATAAGGCATACAATGTATTACAGAATATACCTAATATTAAACAAACTGAAAAGGAAACTTTTAATAAAAACAACATTCAGCCCAACAATCTGCTTTGTCTCTTTAAATGTCTATAAACATTAATAACATGTAGTTCAGTCTGCAGGAACTATTCCAAGGCAAACTACCTTTCATTAAGTGATGGTTTGTCAACATTTAATGCTCCTAAAACCCCGGGAACACAGTCGCCTTCACTAAATTGATCTCATAAACTCCGTACAACCATGTCAATGGCTGCATAGAGGTTGTTGCACATACCTGAAATAAGGCCAGAACTAGCCTTAGAAACAAACAGCCCTGGTGGCATCGCAATTTAAACGGGATATGCAACAAAAGAGAAAAAAATATGAATAAAATCAGGAAGGGTAATTCCCATAAAGATAAAAACTCTCTCATCAAACTAAATAGGCAACCATTTGAGGGTAATTAGGTCAAACAAAGCCAACTCTGAGGTTAAGATAGCCTTCCAGCTGAAAGATAACCATAAGGCCTTCTTCTGCTATATCAGAAAACTCAAGAGTAGCACACAGCAATGTACTGAACTGGTGGTTTATGGTGCCACATTCACTAAGCCTGGTGATATAGCAAACCTGTTAGCTAACAAATTCAGTCCGGCTTTACCCCCCCCCCCCCATCACCTTCAACCATCTGCAAGAAATGCCCTCAAACAAAACCCCTCCAACTAGAACTAGGGAGCATGTAGTAGTTGTGCTCACTAAAGCCAAGAGTACAGCCTCAATGGGCCCCAGTAACATTATGGGATGCCTCCTGAACAGTCTAAAATCTGACTTATCAGGACCCCCTGGAGTCTCTGTTTAACTATAGTCTTAAAACAGTTATTGTTCCTTGCGAATGGGGGACTGCAATGACCATCCTCCTTCATTAGGGAGGACCTTCAATAAATCCTGGAATCTACAGACCCATTAGTCTGATTAGTCTCTTTTGCAGAGCCATGAAAGGAATTATCATGGAAATTATTACCAAGGACATAGGAGACCTTCAGACATTGGATCTGTCCCAGTTTGGCTTTGTCAAAGGAAGGTCATGCTTACTGAACCTGGTGGACTTCTTTGAAAAGGTCACTAAGGCAATGGATGAGGGGAAATAGTGCATACTGCCTACCTACGTCTGGCTAAAGCATTTCATACAATATCCCACTAGGGCATTGCCAACAAACTTATGAACTGCATAGCTAGCTGGCTAAAGGATAGGACTGAAGAAGTTAGGATTGGTGAGGCCACCTCCACAAAGAGGCCAGTCACCAGTGGAGCCCCACAGGGCTCTGTGCTGGGCCCGCTCCTCTTTGACATCTACTTCTTGGAGGTCAAAGCTAATGTCAATGTCCTCTGGCTGACCACATTCACAGATGACCGCAAATTGGGAGCTGCCATTGAATCTCCCAAGATGAGAACACCCTTTAGGAAGGTTTAACACAGATAAACACTTGATGTCAAATCCATGGCTTAAAACTCAATGTCAAGAAATGCATTAGAGTACCTTTTGGGAAGTCAGACACCCCAGATAACTATGTCATCAATAAAACATTCCTAAAATTTGATTCACTAGTCAGGTATCTGGGAACTCATGTAGAAAGAAATCTAGCCTTTGGCCAACATGAGTCCAAGGTAGTAAGAAAATCTTTCTGTGTTCATCATCTGATAAGTAAGGACGTAGCATTTAGGTCCAGAGAGTTCATCGTACCACTGTACTTGGCCCTCTTCAGATCCATCATAGAGTATAATGCCCCCTTTGGTATGTACCTGACCAGATACATGCAGCAACTGGAATATCCACAAAAGATCCTTATAAAACAAATACAGGGAATAAACAAAATGCCCTATACTGATCCCCTCAAAGCCCTGTCTCTTTACTCTGTATCATACAGAATACTGAGAGATGATCTTTGTCTAGTGAACAAGGCATCCCTGGACTATGTTTTGATGAACCTTCTGTGCTTCTGCAAAAAAACACCACCTGAACTAGTAGATCAAAAGACCTAATTTTTGCTAGCAAACTAAATAGGACATGTTGGAGAGTCAGATATGTCCCTCAAAGAATTCCCATTCTCTGGAATAGGCTCCCCATCTATGTGAATCAGAGTTCCTCCCTAACCCTATTTAAGTGCAACTTCAACCAATGAATGGACAATCAGAAATTCACACCTGGTCTGGCACCTATGTCTCTGATGGACAAAGGCAATCAGCAAATCACCCCTTATATAAATTAAATTTGTGGGTCACATTTGGATTGCACAGCTAGGCTTATACTGGCCCTAGTGGTCATTAGCTTAGTATACACTTATGAACCTAAGAATACTTAGAGCTCTGTGTTTTAGCAATTTGTTACTCTTAAATACAGAAAATTACACTGAAACACACATAAACCATAGCAGTTATTGAATACCAAAGATACATGAATAAATAGATAATATTTGGAAACAGTACCTGTCTCCTTACCCCCTCAAAAAAGGTAGCCTCCTTCTGTATACCCCTCTGGTATTAGATTGGAATGAGTGTGAAACAGTGCCTGCCTCCTTACTCCCTCAAAAATCTAGCCACCTTCTGCGTAACCTTCTGGTGTTAGATTGGATGAATGTGAAATAACAAATTGTCACAGTCATATATTTCAAGTTGTTGTCATACATATAAACAGGATGAATCTTTACGCCTACCACTAAAAGACATAAACCTTCTATGTACTCTGATGTCAGACTAGGCCACAAATAAAAGAACAAATAGAACACAGTAACAAGCAAGTAGGACACAGTAACAAGCGAGAAGAACACAGTAACATATTTCAATGTGCTGCTGTCAGACATACATGAACAGTTTGCCTTCTTGCCTTTACCCGAAAGACAGCAATTTACACGTCAGATATTTGTACGAAAAGTAAAACAAAAATAATGATTACAGTAAAGTATCCCTGCTTGCTGCTCTGAGAGAGTACACTGCCCCTAGACAAGCTATATTGAGCTTCTTTACAAATCTCTGAGATTTGATTGTGAGGAAATATAAAGAAATAAAGAGTAATTTGCTCTCTGCCCTCTCAAAAGTTATATAAATCTTCTGTGTGCATCTCTGATGTTTTTGATTCCAAGGAAAATTAAAGAAATAATTCTGACATTGCTCCTGAACTGCACAGTGTGCTATAACTACCTACTGTGTATATCTCTAAGGTTTGCTTGTATGAAAAATTTAAGATATAATGACCACATGATCCCCAGTCCCCCACACAAGCTAGAACACCCTTCTGCACACACCTCTCAGCAAGGCTGGTTTTAGACTAGGTAAGGTCCAGAGAATAGGTACTTACTAAGTCTATTTCAAAATCCATGTATACAGCCTGGGCTGCAGGGGCAGATAAGTTTTGAAGGTCTAACTTTTTGTAATGCATTGTATGCCTTACCTCTGAAAGGTAATAACTTGTAAACCTGTCTTTTTTAATGCTACCCAGAAGAGTTATGTAGGTGCCCCCCAATATTGTGTGTGTCCATAGATAAATAAGTGATACTATTCCTTCACACAGTGCCAGACATGGACAGACAGACACATGCACACTCACATATATACTGACATTGCTCCTGTCAATGTGCATGCACACACATATACTCCTGATAAGCCAAGTATATCAGAACATGAACTATTTTACACACACACACACACACACACACACACACACACACACACACACACACACACACACACACACAAAAAACACTGCCCACTGCCACTGAGAAAAGAAATCTGTCACAACATGCACAAATACAGAAACACAGACTACCCCCCACTCTTTCCACAAACTAGAGAAATGGGAATTCGCCTATGACATATCTTTGGGGTGTTTTAGGAAATCAGAGAATTTCAATAAAACCTACACAGAGAAAGAGAGGACTCTACACAGAAGTAGTCACTGCATGAACTCAACCAGAGAGCCTAGTGCTGTTAGATGGCAACAGTCCTCACTGAGCCACTGTACCAATGATTGGTTGCTTTTACACACATCTTGTCCAGACCAACAAACATATCCACTTATTGTGAACAATGTTGATGTCTGACTGTGACAGAAAATGAAAGAAATTACAACATGCACATGCATACACGAGCCATAGCAGTCATTGTTTTACACAGATTTCAGCTGGTACATTATTTTATCTGGCACTGCTTTGATCGCCCCCAGATCAAACAACAGAAGAGAGAACACCTCTGTAAATATCAATTACAACCACTTTGGCTGTGTACACCATAGATGTTTGTGATAAAAATGTCCACAGTAAATTACATCTTGGTTTACACAAATGTAGACTAGTCCTGCAAAATGACAGCAGAGTTAGTAATTTTCATCCATATAAAGGCCTCGTTACCAGAAATTATAGTTAAATTGTTCATTCTGTGTAACACCACAGGTGCCTGATTGTAGTATTATAATAGTAATAATAATAATAATAATAATAATAATAATGGCTACATTACAGCATTTCAAGTTTATTTCACACAAACACAGAGTAGTCTCTGTAAAATGTTCCAACTTATTTCACATAAATGCACACTGGTCCTGCAAAGCCAAACTAATGATTGTATAAACTGAACAGTTACAAAAGAGGCAGTTACTTTCATCCACAGAGAGCTGCTACACTCACACAGCAATTATAACAACTTTGTTCAGTATATATATCTCTGACAAGTGATTAAAAACAAATAATGGCCATACAACTATTGTTTCATGCAAACAGTGTCAAAGCGAAGTATTACAGCTTGCCTCACACAAATAGCATTTGTCTTTCAAAGTCATAATAAACCATTAAATTCCACCAACAATATCCGATTTAGTCATTTCCATCTCCAGGCAGCCCACCCCCTACTTCCAGAAACTGTAGCGACTTCATTGACTGTGTATACCTCAGATGTCTCATTGTAATAAAACAGTGGCTCAAGTACTATATTTCAACTTGGTTTCATACAAGTTGGCCACAGGAAAAATTGTAATGTGCCTTATAAAGCTGATTCCACTGGCAACCATATCTGTTTTTCTGCCAGGATAAAAAATACATACTTATTTACTGCAATCCTGACAATCAGAGCAAGCTACATACCACCACATGATTGTCTTGCAGACAGTCTATGCCACAAATTAAAAACAAGGAACTGATACATTCAGTTTCTTGTTCAAATTTTCCATGTTTCTGCTTCTTGCCATTCCAGCCACAATCTAGTCAACCAATCAGACAGCACCAAGTGCTTTTTTGAATGGTTATCTCAATCATGGGTGGAACAAAGCAGAAAGCTATCTCCCGTATAGGGTGCTGTAGCTATGGTTGTTTTAAACAAGAGTGTTATGTACGGGTAGCAACATCTTTTTTCCTCCTTAAAATAAAATGCATAAATAAAAATGAAGAAAGGCATCTTTAGCCTAAGTGTAACCCTAGGTATATTCCTAGTTCTCCTGTTCTTAAGGCTGTCCATGGCACAAGCACAAATAAGGATAAAAATCTCTTAGAAACAAAAGAAACACTACCAGTGCTCACTTGACAACACTCTGGCAGCCACTTCATACAGAAAACATTGATTGGCAAAGACAAAACTGTGGAACTAAAATCAGTGAATGCAGTCTTCATGGAGTTGGGATATGAAGTGCGTGGAAGCCTTTTTGTTACACAGCTACAGATATAATAGCCATTCAAGTATTTTGACTTTGTTTCTAAAAAATTTATATATAACTATATATAACACGTGCAATATGTACAAACAAGTAAAGTCAATTGGTGTTACAAATTACTGAGGAGGTAAATTTGGTTAGGATGATTTCTTTAATATAAGCAAAGGTAAAATTGCTTTAGCCTGGATCCTTAAAGCAGGTGCATGTATATTCCTCTTTGAAGTGATTTTTTTTTACATTTTTTGTTTTTCTAGTTTCATATGGAGTGTTATTTCACCCTTTTGGGGTTGTTCTGGCAAAGAATTTTCCACCTACTGCTAAGGTTTAATGGGGTCTGAGTAGCTGAATGTCCTTTTGGTTTGAAACAGAGTAGGCTGGGCTTCTTACCTGGAGACTATTTTTATTTGAGGGGCAGTAATTTTCTTTGAGGAGCATAAAGGTTAGTAAGCTTAGAAGAAAATTGTTCTAGCTGTTACCTGCAGCTAGTTTATCTAAAATTACACAATGTTTTTGTCTACTGCTTGATTATTGGGCAAATGTGAACAATTTGTATGCTGTCGTCTACAAAATGTATGTGTTTTGAGGAGAAAAAAAAGCAATTTTTTTGTAATATATATATATATATATATATATATATATATATATATAGTAGTCTGGGCTACAATACATTAATAGTTATAACTTGTTTTACTTCTGTAGATTTTAGTTTGTTTTAGCATTAGTAAGTTAAGTGGGTTAGACCATAAATGCTTTTCACCTGCGGCCTGAACCACAACAGTAAAGGTAAATAAAACATATTTATCCGGACAATTTAATCGAGAAGCATGTTTTGGTGAAGAGAGAGAGGAAAATAGAGCACCCAAAGAAGACCAATGCAGACTTGAGGAAAGCATATCAACCTCACATGGACACTAACCAGAATTCAGGACTGAACCCTGGAACTGTGAGGCAGATATCTTCCTATTGATCAACTGTACTGCTAGTTAAGAGATGTTTTTAGACGAAACTTTAAGATGAACTAAAACATTTTCTATTTATATTCAATATGTAAAAGGAAGTAAAGATATGTAATATTATTCCTAGATACTTTTGTTATATTGTGAATAGAAGAGGTGTGTCTGTTTGGTCTGTTATCATTAATGTTTGTGCAGAGGCAAGTCATTGTGGATCCCCCAAAACTTTATGATTGATTTTTGGATGTTGATAACTAAAGTGTTTCAGTAAGCTAATTCCAGTGAGTGAGTGAGAGAGAGAGAGAGAGAGAGAGAGAGAGAGAGAGAGAGAGATAGGGTCACTTTAGAGACATTTGTTTAAGATATTAGGATATTTGTGGCCTTAGTTATTAGAATGCTATTTGCGTATGAAATGCAGTTAATTTGTGGCAGACCCCAGGGATGATCATTTAAAAACAGCAAGACTAATAACATGTTGAGTAAAAAGCTTTGCGAGACAACTTATCTTTGTATATTTTATGCTACCCATACCCGCCAAATATCAGACATCCCCTAGCACTGGAGGGCCATCAATTAGACGGCCATTTCAGTTGTTTGTACTTTCCATGGCTTCCCAGCAATGATTATGCTTTTCTTTTAATTCCTAAACCCCTTCCTTCTGTGGAGGGAGAGGGGTGTGACCCACTTCACCATGAGAGGCCATTATACCTCCTCATGCAATGTGCATGCTTCTATGTACCTGTGAAGAGCGCTATATGTTCACTGCTTGGTGAGCCAAATGTATTCCCCAGGACCACTCCAAAATACTGCTATTCCTCCTCTGAGGGTTTGTAGAAAACATTACTCAATAAAGGCCTTGGTTTTATCCCTGGTTTCTTTCCTGATGAATACAATATTGTCAATGATGTATTATCTTTTTGCCGTAATCTTAACCTTAAGTTATTTTTTTCAGATAACACTTCTCAAAGATCACAGGAATTCAGATTTCTCAAATCTGAATTCCAACCCCGATGAATAAATACGTCTCTATATTTCAACAATCAGTCCCAAGGGATTTACATTTTCCTCACAGGGAATCATACATTCTGGGGCAAAACATATCTACATCTGAAAAAGTTGCCCTTGAAGAACTGAAGCACAATCGCAATATTGCCATTCTGCCTGCAGACAAGGGAGGTGTGGTAGTAGTAATGAATATGGGATACTACTTAAATGAGGGTAAGGAACAATTGGCTAAAGACCGATGCTATATGCACATGTCCATTGATCCTACTTTTGTTTTTAAGAAGGAAATTGATATGTTCTTGAATCAAGCTGAAGAAGAGGGTATTATTACCAAGAACATTGTGAAACATCTTACGGTTAAGGATCCGCAGAAACAAATTCTCTATCTCCTTCCTAAAATACATAAGTCTATTTCTAAACCCCCAGGTAGACCCATTGTATCGGGCATAGGTTCATTAACAGAACCTTTATCGGCCTTTTTAACACATTACCTGAAACCCCTACTAACTTCAGTCAGAGCCCGATTACAGGACACGACCCACTTCCTTCAAATTATAGGAGATACGCAATTGGAACAAGGGTGGTTAATTTGTACGCTGGATGTGAAATCGTTATACACTAGTATACCGCATTGGGTTGGATTACAAGCCTTACAATATTGGCTTGAACGATCAGCTTTATATCCACCCAGATTCAATACCCTGTTAGTCTGCATGGCAGAACATGTGCTGAACAAAAATGTTTTTTATTTCCATGGAGAATGTTTTTGGCAACTACAAGGTACGGCTATGGGAGCATCTTTTGCTCCCATATATGCAGATTTATTCATGGCCTATTTTGAAGAATGCATGATTTATGATACATCTCATAATTTATATATGGTGGAGATTGATATCTGGTGTTGATACTTGGATGACTGTTGGATGGTTTGGCGGGTGGATCAGGCATATTTACAAGAGTTCGTTGAATATCTAAATGGAAACATATGGGGTATCGAGTTTACTGTCACATTTCACCATGATACCATTGATTTTTTGGATGTCACAGTATACCGAAATACGGATCATACTTTAAGCACTAAAACATATCGTAAATACCCACAATACAATACACTGCTTCATGCATCAAGCATGCATCCGAACCACACCATCCGGAACATACCGAAATCTCAATTTATGTGTATCAAACGTATAAGTTCATCTGAGCAAGATTTTGAACATGCCAGAAAAGATCTGTATCACAGATTTAGGGACAGGGGATATAGAGATTCGGATATACACAAAGCAAGTGAATGGTGCAGCACTCTAGATAGGAACACTTTGTTACAATATAAGAAATCAACCAACACTCAGAAGGATTCTGCCCTTAGGTTTGTGACCACATATGGCAGGAACCACCACATGGTAAGAAACATACTAGATTCCAACTGGAATATACTTCTGGCGAATGAGGAACTAAGAACATTTTTTGGCCCCAAATGCCAAATCTCATTCAGATGGGGTAAAATCCTAGGAGGCTTCTTCTCTCATTATAAACATAAAGAAAGTGGAGGTGCCATATATCAACAAACAACCATAATTGGAGACAAACTTTTGGGTACCTTCCCATGTGGTCATTGTAGCTCTTGCTCACAGGTTAGCAAACTTAAAGAATTTACCAGTGTTAATACAAATAGAGTGTATCAAACTAGGGTGTTCGCTAATTGTAGTAGCACCTGGATTATTTATCTAGCAACTTGCCAATGCAAGGCATTTTATGTGGGCCAAACATCATGGTCACTTAGAATACTCATGACAGAACATAAAAGCGACATCAGGAATAAAAAAGAAACCGATGCCTTATATAGACATACCATTAAACATGGTCATGCTCACTTTATGTTCATGGTTATTAATAAAATTACAGGGGACAGAAGCAACCAACAAGGTTGGCATACTATTCTAAATCATAAGGAAAAATATTGGATTACCAATCTTGGAGGATTATTTCCGCCGGGTCTCAATGACCATTTATAGATAACCTTTAGATGTATGCTGATCCTCAGTGCTACGAGCTCAAGGCTGGTGTCAACCGGTCTGTAGTGGTGGCTATCATTAAGTTATATATGAGATCATTAACATGGCGACTTATATGTCGCTTGGCATTAATAGCGGGTTATATGTCCATGCAGATTGTACAGGTCAGATAAAGAGTAACAGGTTCATTTTATTATTTTCATAAGATTTGATAGGGAATTACTTCCAATCTTGCAATATTTATTTATACATATACATATTATGTCCTATATCTTATTTCCCAATATTGTACATTCAAGAAGTTGTTGATTATGTACTGTAAGACATTTATATGGGTTATAACTATTTTATTATAAATATACACAGGTTTGAATATTGTGGAGCAGATATAAATGTTGACACTT
Source organism: Protopterus annectens (assembly GCF_019279795.1). NCBI lineage: Eukaryota > Metazoa > Chordata > Ceratodontiformes > Protopteridae > Protopterus > Protopterus annectens. Next base: position 847,336,393 of record NC_056747.1, read on the forward strand.
AACATATGAGAATATTTTAATTAGATATGTTATGAAGTCTAGGTTTATTATATTCTAGAGATTTTTGTAGGATGAACAATTTTCTCTGTTGTTGCTCAGACATTTCAGTATATGTATATAATTTTTTCATATATATATATATATATATATATATATATATATATATATATATACATATATATGGGTTCCTATCACTTCATCGAACTGTGTAATCACCGACACTCACCTCTTCGACACCAATCCATCGACGTTCATATCATCGACAATTCCGGTAAGCGATCTTCCCCCTCACAGGACCCATGGTAGTGCTTTCAAGGTAAATTATACGGAATCATGTAAACCCTAATCGGTGTAACACAGGAAGAAGCGCTACCATGGGTCCTGTGAGGGGGAAGATCGCTTACCGGAATTGTCGATGATATGGACGTCGATGGATTGGTGTCGAAGAGGTGAGTGTCGGTGATTACACAGTTCGATGAAGTGATAGGAACCCATATATATACAAGTTATATAACATGCATTAGTTAGCCCGATATATTGAACTGGTTATAGACCCAATGTAAACAGATTGTGAAGGTGGAAATATAAGGGTCCATAAATAGGATATGTTACTCAAATTTCCATAAAACTCAAGGGCTATTTCCCTTATATATTGTTTTACTTACAATGTGTCAAGGGATATAACTGACTTTGTTGGGCATCTCAATGTGAACAGTTTTATATATGTATAGTAGAATTGTTCGTTTCAACTTATTATGGTGTAGTTCATTATGTGTGTCAAAACACTCCAACCACAGGTTGGGCTATACCATTGTTTCCATTGGTTAGGAAACAATATAAATGCTTGTGATCATGTTATGTTTTAAAAAAATTTGTCTATCCATTGAGGAAGGCTGGGAAGCCAAAACCGGTCTGGACATATGAATATACAAGATTATGTAATAAAATTATCATCTTGATTCAATATTGGTGTCGTGTATCGCATTTTGCTGGTCGTTGGGGTTTGTAGCGTAGGACAGCATATTCTGACCCTCTTCCTGAGGTTAGTCATGCCTAGTCTGCCCAAGCCAGCACTAGAAGATACCCATGCTACTAATCAAACATAGGTCACTGAGGTCATAGTACATCCTTCTTCATGTATGCAAATTAAGCCGGTTCTCTCCCTGAGGTTAGTCATGCCTAGTCTGCCCAAGCCAGCACTAGAAGATACCCATGCTACTAATCAAACATAGGTCACTGAGGTCATAGTACATCCTTCTCCCTGTATGCAAATTAAGCCGGTTCTAGTGAACATCTTTGGAGAATGTGCTAATGTTTGTGAGTTTATTGCTTGCTATACCTTTGACTGTGTTATTGGAGAGCTAACTGGTAAACCATTTAACTACTGCATTTGAGAAACCACAGCTGAAAGCTTTGTAAAATAACTGAGTTTCAGGTTTTTAAATGCACATTTGTGTTCTGGAAAATAGCCCCTGATGATAAGCCTTACCCCATATTTGATAATATTTGGTTAGTTAAGGAGTAAACAACAATTATGGTACTATATCTAGGGTGAGATCAGTGTTGTTTGTTGGGAAGAATATCCTACTTTAGCATTCATTTCAGTATTTGATTGTAAATGTTTTTTGTTTGTATTTTTGCTAATGGATATACATTTGTGATTGGATGGAAATTATTATCACAGGAGGCATGGGTAGTGCTGGATATAGCAGTATAACTGCATGTTTAATGCTATGAGTAATGGTTTTAGTGCTCATGGTCTTAGTGCTTCATGTTAGATTAGAAATGCATGCTAAGGGTATACTTAATATAGCACTACCTAGCTTTAGCAGCTCAGATTGTAGCATGTGATTCTCAGGGTTCTTTCACTATTGTTTTGATGATTGATTTAAAATTGAAATGGGGTATGGATGCAATCCATGTAATGGGGTTGTTGGAGAAATGGCTGAAGTATTATTAAGGAAAAATGTAATAACAAAGGGTGGGCATGATATACTATGCTTTATGACATTTATTTTTTCTGTTTAGTTTACTGTTCAGAGAAGCCTTTAGTTATTGTTTGCCAGAATGTTATGCTTTCCTTAAGTATATAGTTTGGAGTTCCTAAATTAAATGTCTTTAATATGGTTGTATTGACCCTAGCTGCAGTTTTTAGATGTTGATATGATGCATATTTATCTGGATTGTTTGGGACACTTTTCCTTTCTGTCCAGGCTCTGTCATAAGATTCTATTGGCTGGTTCAGTATGGGAATAACTAAAAGTTTGGTTTCCTTACAGTCTTCTTTTGTGAGAGTATAATCAGTTTTGGATGTGGTAAAAAGGCTATAAAAATTGAGAGAGTAAAAGCTGGCCTATACAGTTATATGCTGACATCCAGTCTATGAGTTATAATTCAGAATGTTTGACAGATTCTGATTATTTTGGTATAACTTGAGTCAGGATTGTCTGTGGAGGATCTTGTTTATTTTTAATGACTAAGCTGAAAGTATATGAGTATGGTTACCCATTACATTTACTAGTATTTGGAAAGTTTTTACTCTACTGTGAATATTTGTCATTACCACAAGGGTTCATAGGTTAATATTAGGCTTATGCCTGGACAGCCATCAAAGAGAGTAGCCACATTACTCTTAGAGTGACAAGAGCAGATTAATTCCCTCTGGACAGATAATTTGCACTAATACCAGGCACACATTTACAGTTAACCATCCAGTCATTAAAGATAGCTTTGAAGGTACTCAGAGAAGTGCTTTGTTCAATGTGCAGAGGGAATCTATTCCAAAGGAGGTGGAAGGCCTTGGGTAAGAAACCTATTGCACCAGCAGTGTTATTGATCTCATAATGGAGGTTTAGGTTCTTGGATCTGCTGTTTTGGGGATTTTATGATCTTTGAAGGTGGAAAAGAACAAAGAACACAAGATTTTATATACCCCAAAATGCAAGGCAAAGGTTGTCTGTTAACAGTCAGTGTGCGACAGAGTAGAAGGAGACGGATTTTAACATGTTGGAGTAGCTGAAGTGGCATGAATCAGATATCTTTTTAGTTAAGAATGCTTGGGGTCTTTCATTTAGTACAAGGTGCTTAAATAAGTATGTTCCAGGGGAGGCACTGCATTCATGGATAGGTCTAATAAGGAAGGAGATTAGATGGGCAAGGACATCCTTTGACCTAGATAAGATGCACTGGCAGATAAATTGTGACTGGCAGAATCATTTTCTAACCACAGCTGAGACATGCTAATCAAAAAAGAGCTCATCATCTACGTAGAAACCTAGGTTTCTTATAACAGAGTCTGTTTTGAGGGCAGTGCCAGCGACTTTATAAGAGAAAGGGAAGGGGCTTTAGCAAGGGTAACTATGCTGCACTTCTTGGCATTTAGGGTGAGCCTATGGCTAACACATTAGGTACTGGTCTGATCGAAGCCCTGCTGAAGAATAAGGATATCATGAAGGCAAATGTCAACAGCTAATTTGTAGCCATCTGCAAATGGCAAATTTAATTTCTGTGGAGAAAGTGCCACATTAAGAGCAGACACAAAATTGGGCCCTGTGGCACACCACTAGTGACATCTCTGCAGGTAAAGAAAAAGCCTTCTACTTTAATAGTTTGTGCTCTGTCAGTGAACTAATGTAAGGGTTAACACTGAGTTTGCCTTTGATACTCATTTGGTGAATGGTGTCAAAGGCCTTTGTAAAGTCAAGGTAGGCTTCTGGGACTTTGTCAAATAAATCAAATAATTTGAGTAGACGTGACCTATCTTTCATTTATGATTATTTGTTTCCATTTGTTGACAGGAATAAACCTTCAGTCTGTAGCACCCCTTTTTCAGTGGTGTTCCAGGAAGAAAAGTTCCATTGAACTTAGTATAATACATCAAGAAGGTAAAAGGAAACATAATGTATATATATATATATATATATATATATATATATATATATATATATATATGTGTGTGTAGTTTAAATTTGGTGGCTTTTGCAGTTGCCCACCCCACTGTAGATTTGATTTGGGACATTCCCCCAGTCCCATCTCTTTACCACATTCTACCTAATAAACTCTTTCTGCACTTGCTTTTAGTCCTTTTTAATTTAATTGCATTTTTTAAACTGTGTTTGGTCTAATATTGCTGCATACTCAAGTGTGCTAGCTTGCACTGCATGTGAATTGTTTTTACTACTGTTTTTGCTACTTTTCTGTAAAAAAAAAACAAAAAAACTGTAAGCCTGTTTCCTACCTTTCCTGTAACTAGTGTTCCAGATACAGATTTGCTGTATCCAGGACTATATGTAAGCTTCTGAGCCCCCCAAGCCTTTCTGTGTTTGAGGGAAGCCTTCTAGCTTATCAGTGTGAGTGGTAAGCACTAGGTAACCTGTCTACCACATAAGGAGTGATTCTGGCCCAGTAATTGTAGTTATTGGCCGTTTGGGCAATCTTCCATCTCTCTCAACTTTCTGGTTTGAAAGCCTGCATTTGCACTTGTCTCTGTCCTGTAACTCGTCTAGTGCAGATACAGATTCTTAGTTTTAGCACTTAAATTTGCTTATTCATGCTCAGCACTTGTTCAGAACTTGTAAGCACTAAATAAGCTACTAATTACTATAGCACACAATCTTCCTCATTACCTAGAGGAAAACAGTTTTTGTACTTACTTTTCTCACTTGCTTAGAGTAAAACAGCTCTTGTACTCACTTTCCTCACTTATCTAGAGGAAAATAGTTTTTTATTCAGGCATGTCCAAGGGTCAGCTCCCAGTGTTCTCTCCTGTCTATCTGATGAATCTGGGCATCTTGAGACAATGTAGAAATTGCCTCATGTACACAGACAACCCCCTCCTCCTACCACCTAACACTACAACCTGTGAGAGATGCACTTATCTAGCCAAACTGGAGGTAAAGCTCTCTCCAACCAAGACTGAACTTGACAGTCATGAGGAGAAGGTAAACATTTGCACCACACCACACTCATCACATAGTCTCACTAAATCTACACCACCAAAATCCACTCATAGTAACACAAAAACATTTGCAGAAGCTCTCAATAATAATTTGTCACAGACTCAGTGTGCCACTCAACCACAGCCAATAAGGCAAAACAACGTACCCAACACACTAGTCATAGGTGACTCTATAGTCAATAAAACAAAAGTTGCAGAAAGCACTCCCAAAAGCACTAGTAAAGATAAAAAAGAGTGCAAACTTGCGAAAAAAACGTATGAACTTGTTAGGAGTTAAAATACTCTTTCCTTTATTAAAACACTTCGGTCAAAACAGCATGAACGCCTTATGTTAACAACTCGAGTTTTCATCCAAAATACTCAGACTCTATAGTCAGGCAAACTGATGTCCCACTCACCAGGCTAGACAAGGAGAAGGTTACTGTCAGCTGCCTGTCGGGTGCCAGGATCAGCCACATAACCCACGCACTCAGGTCACTCCACAATAAGTACAAATATGACTCTGTCATTGTCCATGTTGGTGTGAATGACCTGAGGCGTACCTCCCTGGACTACATGAAAAGAGACATGGAAGAGCTCTCTGATCTTGTAGCCCAGGCAGGTATGACCCTAGCCCTGAGTAGCATTCTGCCATCACCCAGAATAATACCATAGTACAAGGGCAAAATGATTGACTTCAACAATTGGCTAAGCTTCTGGTGTCATTCTAAGGGGATCCAGTATCTGTCTGCTTGGGATGACATGGTGGACAGACCATGATGCTTTGCCACAGAGGGCCTGCACCTGTTGCCCCTGGGATTCCGGATACTGGCTAAGGCTCTTGCTGCCCCTATAGTGCCTTTTTAGGCAGGGTTCAAATAAATTCACCACCATAACAGGAACAGGCAAGCAAAAACTGAGGGTAATGCTACTCAATGCTAGAAGTCTAAATCTCAAAATGCACTCAGTCAAGGCACTCCTTAAAATGGAGAACATCAATATCTGTGCAGTGACTGAGACCTGGATCAAGGCTCCAGAGAGCAGCCCTGCACTACCAGGCTATAACTCATACCACACTTTTCGGCCATGTAACCTGGACCGAATCACCAAAGGCGGAGGTGTGTCCATATTCATTAAGGATATCCACACCTCCAGGCTAGTTGCTCAGCATAATGCATCCAAGGTTATCCAAGTGTAACTAACTCTGGGCAAAACTACAATCCAAACTGTAGCTTGCTACAGATCCCCCACCATGCCCCAGGATTCCCACTCCTGTTTTCTTGATGTACTGGAAAATATTAGGGTTCAACCAAACACCCTAATAATGGGCGAATTCAACTACCCCACCATTAACTGGGAAAATTACTCGTGTACCAATTCCTTAGCTCAACACTTTCTGGAATTCATAAACTCCAATGCCCTATATCAACTTATCCACACCCCCACCAGGGGCAACAATATCCTAGACCTAGTCATTACCAGCATGAGTGACCGGTGTTCCACACCTGAAGTCAACTCCTCATTGGTCCAATCCGACCATAAGCTTATCACCCTTGATATCCACATCCCGCCCCCACCCCCCATTAAGGAAACCACAGTAAAAAATTTCTCCAAAGCCAACTTCATGCTTCTTAAGACAGAAGTGATGAATTTCATGACACCCATGCAGATGGACAATACAGTTACAACTGCTGAATCCTACACAAATGCACTCTATAAGCACTTACAAGAGTGCATGGATTGTGCTATCCCAAACAGAGCCAAGATGCTATCCTCTAAAAAAAGGAAGCCAATCTGGTGGTCCCCTGCCATAAACAAACTGTACAACAGAAGGAAGAAACTGTTGCAAAAGAGAGTAAAATCCCATGACTGGAGGAGCTCCCTGGGAAGCTTCAGTAAGAAGCTGAGATCCCTTATAAGTTCCTCCAAAGCTAGCTACGAAAACAAACTTGCCACTAAATCCAAGGAAAACCACAAAGCATTCTATAGCTATGTCAAGAATCTAGATGGCAACACCCAGATCTGCTCTGAGTTACAGCACAAAGGCATGAAAATGACAGAACCAACTGATATTGCCAACATCCTGGCAGATAGGTTCAGTGCTAACTTTACCCCCCCTCTCACCCCCTAAAGGGCCCATATCTATACAGGAAGAATGCAGAGTCCCTGTAATCACAACTACGCAGGTAAAAGCTGCACTCTCTAAAGCCAAAAACACAGCATCCATGGGACCAGACAACATCCCAGGCTGCGTTTTACATAAACTTCAGAACACACTGGCTCCCCACTTAAGCACCATGTACAATAATAGCTTCACATCAGGCTTTGTGCCCACTGAATGGCACACAGCAACAGTTATCCCACTCCATAAAGGGGGAGCCACCACTGATCCCGGGAACTATTGATCTATTAGTCTGACGAGCCTGGTCTGCAAGGCCATGGAACGTATCATCATGGAACTCATAAATAAAGACATTGGTAACCTCCAAACTTTGGATCCCACCCAGTTTGGGTTTGTGAAAGGCAGATCATGCCTCCTGAACCTGATCAACTTCTTTGAGGCAGTCACCAAAGCCGTGGATGAGAGTAAGGTGGTTCACACAGCCTATCTTGACCTCGCCAATGCTTTCGACACCATCCCCCATTCTGGAATTATAGCTAAACTCACTAAACTAGGTATACATCCCTACGTCAGAAGATGGGTTGCCAACTGGCTCACTGACAGAACCCACACTGTAAAAGTTGCAGACTCCAAATCTGACCTCAAAGCAGTGACAAGTGGAGTACCACAGGGTTCTGTCCTGGGACATCTCCTGTTTGGTATCTACTTCTCTGAAGTACAGGCTAATACAGAAGGCCTCTGGCTAACGAAGTTCACAGATGACTGCAAACTAGGAGCCATAGTCAAGTCCCCAAATGATGTGGACATCCCACAGAAGGGCCTCACTGAGACAGATGACTGGTGTCAGAGCCATGGCCTCAAGCTCAATGTCAAAAAGGGCATTGTCATCTCCTTTGGTAAAAACTCTGTACCCATGAACTACCACATAGGCAGCAATCTACTTAACACTGAATGCGTGATAAGAGACCTTGGGACCCAGGTGGACAGTAGTCTCTCCTTTGATAGTCACATCGCCACAGTCGTCAGGAAGTCCTTCTACGTGGCACACCTCATCATAAAAGGGTTCTCATCCAGGAAAAAAGAGGTCATTGTTCCCCTCTACTCATCACTCATTAGACCCATTATAGAGTACAATGCCCCTTTTGGAATGTACCTCACAAGACATCTGCAGCAGCTGGAAAGGCCACAGAAGTACCTCACAAAGAGGATTACTGGTCTCAAACAAATGCCCTACACTGACCGCCTCAAAAAAAACACAGCTTCTCAGTCCTTACTCCTATACTATAGCAGTCTCTGCCTGTAGACTTTGCAGAAATCTCCAGCTACCTTAAATTCTGATCCCAACTGAAACAGTAAGTCCAAATACAACATAAATACACATTCCAGAATACCGAACATATCTCATAAATCTATATTAATTCCATCCAGGCAGTACTTCAACATCTCAACCTCTATCCTACCTTTACTCTAGCATGATATTTCAACTACCTGGTACATGAATATAGTAGCACATAGCTCACAAAAAAATAAATAAATAAATAAATAAAAATTGTATATATATATATATATATATATATATATATATATATATATATATGCATATGTGTGCGTGTACATTATTTTTGTTTATTTTTTTCTTTACCTTCATTATACACTGCATGTATAACTGTGTATTTCTTCTTTAGACATCTCTCATGTCACTTTATTATGTGCTGTATTATTCTGTGTTGTGTGTGTTGCTTGCAACCCAGACTTAAACCTGCAATGGCTCATGTTTTTGATAGATGCTCCACCCCGGTTTGAAAAATATAGATAGGTACATTAGTCTCATTGAGGTATGAAATGACGGTATGTCAATAGGATAATATTATATGAGGAAATACATATCAGTTTCAAACATAGTTTTACATATTTGCACAGCGAGAAAAATAATGTGATATAAAAATAGAAGAAATGATCTATAAGAGGTTCTAATGAAGTGAGGAACAAGGAAGAATGTGTAGAGCAGAAAGGGTGTTTGGATGTAAAGACTGGTTTGGGGGAATAAAGATATGGAAACAGGTTTTGTAGTGAGGAAAAAAAATAATTGGAGTTTATTACTGAATCGATTGTGGTAGCAGAGATGAATAAAATAAAACAAGGTATGCTGGGTAGCCCTGAAATGTGTTTTATGTTGTGCTGGGGTAGTGTTAGTTTTTGGGTTAGGTATAGTTCTAGCCTAGTAATGAATACAGAAATTGTTTTGTTTTTGATAATTGCAAGGATGGTGCTCCAATCAGAAGCTATTTAAGTGTGGTGCAAGGAATTAACCTATTGTATTGTATCTATTGTAAAAGTTAGTGGTGGGACTTTGGGTTTGGCTGAGTTGTCCTTGAGATCTAGGTAGATAGCATCTTTGTACAGTATTTGTCAGGGCTTAAAATGTATTTGGTTTGTGGAGAATGTTGTCATTGTTAATTAGTTCAGCAATAATATGTTCTGTGGCTTTGCAGATAATTGTAAAACTAATAGACCTATAGTTAACAGGATCAAGTCATTGGGTCACCTTTGCTGTTCTAACTTTGTGTACATAGCTCTGTGGAAAGAAAGAGATTTATAAGAGATTTGAGTATGTGATGCTTGATGCTTGGAACAGGTAACTCGGAGTATTGTCATGGCCCGTAGAACTAGTGTTAGTTTTAAAGACTGCTGATGTGACTTGATCCACGATGATTACTGATGGGATAGTAAGATGAAAGACTGAGGGGCAATGGGATATGTAGGAGAAATGTAGATTGAGATATGGTTGTTAGTCATGATATTAGCTATCGTTTCTGACACTGGACAAAGGCTGGAGTAAGACTGGGTATTGCTTCTGCGTTTCCTAATGTAGCTGAAAGCATTGTGGCTATTGTAGGCATTAGTGGCGACTCTAAGTTTGTGACTGGTTTTGGGGTCCCTGATGGTGCACGTAAGGGTTTGCTTAATACTTTTAGATGACTTCTAAAAACAAAGAGTCACAAACTTTTTTCTTTTTTCTATAGAATTGATTTAAATGGAAGTTCTACTATACAGAGTTAATGCTGAATTTATCACAACTTCATTCATATATTTTAAATGTGTTACATAATCTATTTCAGGTTTAAAAATTTCTCTTATGTATGTCGAGTGATTACTTTCCCTACTTTCAACCCTCTGTATTTTATTAGCTCTTTCATTACCTTAATATCTTGTGTTATTTTTCCACTTTCCTTCCTTAACTTACAGTTAGTCTCCCACCATAATTATTGAGATATATACCATTACACACTTTTTGTTTATTTAAAAATCTTTTCCCTTTCAGACATATTTATGCATGTATATTAGTCTGACATATCTTTCCTTTCTTCTGATAGTACAAATTACTACCCTCACTGATACTACTGTAGTCAAAGATAATATTTTATTTCCTAGTTTCTTACTAGAATTACTATCCCAGAATATATCTCATTTCGCATTGACCATATCATTGTCTTTTCTTATATTGCCTCAACTTTCTTTTTCCCCCCTTCTTTACACAATGCATGTCCAACAAATATTTCATATCCATACTTAAAGTTTTAATAAACTCATATCAGTTCATATGTTATTTACACTCAGTTCCAATATTCATGTATCACTCTTTTCCATTCTCTCATCTTTCTTACTTCCCAGTTATAGTTTTCTCTTTCTTCTCCTAACACTCCCCAATTGATTATTCATCATTTTGTTCTTGTCTCTCCCCTGTTTCCATTTCGTTGTACTCTACTTAGCTTCACAGGTAGGTAGTAGGCTATTGGCCCTAGGGCCTATATAAGCCTAGCCAAAAAAGGTATCCTGGCTTTTGCCACCCAAGAAAATTATTTTCCTGTGCCCCTTTCAAGCAGAGCCACAGAAGTGATCCACGGGGTGAATTTCCTATCTCCCATCCAATCAAGATTTTTCTTGAAGAGTGCTAATGAGGAGCTTTGTTTGATATAGATAGGTAATTTGTTCCAGAGTATGGGAAGTCTCTGGGACAGGAATCTATCCCTCCGACATGTTCTGTTTATTGTGGTGACAAGGTTTAGGTCCCTAGAGCTTGTAGCTTGGAGGGAATGGGATTTCTTTAAGTGGAGCATGTCCAACAGCTCTGGGTTTGACAAAGCTTTGCATGTTAGGCAGACATCGTCTCTGCGTAGGCAATATGCGACAGAGTAAAGCTGGAGTTTTTTGAGACAGTCTGCAGAGGACATCTGTTTGAGGCTGGTAATCCTCTTTGTGAGGTATTTCTGTGGCCTTTCCAGTTGTTGTAGATGTCTTGTGAGGTACATACCAAAAGGGGCGTTGTACTCTATAATGGGTCTTATGAGTGATGAGTAGAGGGGAACAATGACCTCTTTTTTCATGGATGAGAAACCTTTTGTGATGAAGTGTGCCATGTAGAAGGATTTCCTGACTACTGTGGTGATGTGATTATCAAAGGAGAGACTACTGTCCTCCTGTGTCCCAAGGTATCTTATCACACTTTCGGTGTTAAGTAGACTACCGCCTATGTGGTAGTTCATGGGTAGAGAGTTTTTACCAAAAGGGATGACAATGCACTTTTTGGCATTGAGCTTGAGGCCATGTCTTTGACACCAGGCATCTGTCTCAGTGAGGCCCTTTTGTAGGATGTCCACATCGTTAGGAGTTTTGATTATGGCTCCTAGTTTGCAGTCATCTGCGAACTTTGTTAGCCAAAGACCTTCTGTGTTAGCCTGTACTTCAGAGAAGTAGATACCAAACAGGAGAGGACCTAGGACTGAACCCTGTGGTACTCCACTTGTCACTGGTCTGAAATTGGATTTAGAGTCTGCTATTTTCACAGTGTTGGTTCTGTCAGTGAACCAGTTGGCAACCCATCTTGTGACATAGGGATTTATGCCTAGTTTAGTGAGTTTATCTATAATTCCAGAGTGGGGGATGGTGTCAAAAGCCTTGGCGAGATCTAGATAGGCTGTGTGAACCACCTTATCCTCATCTATGGCTTTGGTGACCGCTTCAAATAGGTCTATCAGGTTTAGGAGACATGATCTGCCTTTTACAAACTCGAACTGGGTAGGGTCCAGAGTTTGGAGATTACCAATGTCATTGTTTATAAGTTCCATGATGATATGTTCCATAGCCTTGCAGACCAGGCTCGTCAGGCTAATGGGGTGGTAGTTCCCAGGGTCTGTGGTGGCTCCCCTTTTGTGGAGTGGGATAACCGTTGCTGTGTGCCATTCAGTGGGCACAAAGCCTGAGGTGAGGCTAATAATGTATGCTTATTTTTAATTTGTATTGGAGAGCTCTTGGTCTGCAGAGCACACCTCTCTTCATTACTTCATCTTTTTCCAGTATTTTCTACATTATCGTCTTCACTTATTCCCCATAATACTTTCTTCTTCAGAAATACCTTCAGAAACATGTTCAGCTAATTGTGCCTCTTCTCTACTATTTTCCTCTTATTTTCACTTTCTTGTTCTAACAAGGTAGTCAAACCTCAAATGGCCACTATCATTATGTTTTCTACCTGATGGTTTTGTATTTCTGGTAATATGCCCCCTCTCCCCACAATGGCCACATCTTCTTTTCTTACAGTCTTGAAACAAATGTGATCTTTTTCCACAAAAAAGCAGTGGGTTGTCCCCAGTATCTAACAGTGCCACATTTTTCCATTTAATATTATTATCTTAGTACATGCTGTATTTTCCCTTCACTCACATTCATTGTTAACAGTACTTCCCACCTTCATGTCCAAACTTTCATTTCGTCATGCACTTTCTTAGCACTATGTGCATTAATAAAAACACTAAAAAGTACTTCTGTCATACCCCTCTACAGCTGATGTTCTGAAGAATGCATTTAATGTTATTTCTAACTGCATGCTTACATTCTGCAACAGAAAGTCTTTCCATGGTGACAGCATGCTTTTTTCCCTGCTCCATTCATAAATCAATCTGCTAACAAATAAGTTTCAAATGTCAGTTCTCTTGAATCAAAATCCTGTGGCAAAATAATGTTATCCACAATGTCATAATGACATCCTATTGAAATGTTACCTCTCATAATGCCAAATTCTGACACTCTGAAAAAAAAAGATTGGAAATGCAGGAGAAGGAATGTTAAACATCACTGTTTTTCTTTAACCCTTTTTATTGCAGGGGGGGACCCCCAACATCCCCCATCCTCAAATGTATATATACCAATGCCAAGACTGCCACAGCTGGCAGAACAGGGACTTTTCTGAGAAATGTCAATCTCAGACTGATATATGTAAATCTGGATTTTTGGCTATTCAGCCTCCATATTATGGGAGCTGGCAGTCTGAGTCCTGACAATTCAAATGGTTACATGTCATATCTGTTAATGGCTTCATTGTTTTTGGTTTTGATCCTTACTAAAAGTTGCTTTCTCTGCACATTTAGTCCTTTAGTGTTTCTTTGCAGGCCTTCACTTTTGTTTTCCTCCATGCTTCTTCTTCTTCTGCTTGCCAGATTCACAATCTCAGAATTATACACATTTATTTACCTATTTGACATTTGTTGACCAGGATAGTCCAACTGGGTGGGACAGAACCATTTTTCAGCAGAGGCCCAGGGAGAAAAGCTCCACAGTACAAATATGCATATAAATGATAATACAAGTTACACTAACTTTAAAAATACAAAAAAGTTAGCAAAAGAATAAAAGATGTTCATGTCACATGCCCCACCAGATAGCAACTGTGCCCATATTATGTTCCCTGCAAGAAAAAGAACCAGGAATCACACTAAAATAAATCACATTACTTTTTCAGGAAATGTGCTTTCTCCAGATAGCATATTTCTATATGTTTTGATGCTGCATATATTTAAGATGACCTGCATTTCGAGATAGTAATGCAAAACTTTATGGCCTGTAGTGGGAGGAAAAGAAGGCAGGGTAACACTAATTTTAAACTGTTAGAATTTCCTGGGCTTAACAACTAAAATATAATGAATAGTTGAATACAGAATCATCTGAATAAATTTAAAGTAAGATTGTATGTACATATATCATGATACTGTATATGGAGAAGTATCTTAATAGCAAGCAAGTGCCACCTTGAAAGCAGAAACAGCTATGTCATGCTTCTTTTTATGTGGAAATGTAAAGATCACTTTATACTGAAGGAAAATACACTCATGGGTGAGGAAAAGCTGTATATACCACAATGCTGTTTGTTGTTGGGTTCTGTATATGTTAAAAAATAGAAACATTACATCAGTGGAAGTAACAAGTATGAATTTAATAACAAGGCAAATAAGGAAAATATCTTCAAAGCAGTGTATGTTATATTACTAGTTACTCAAAATATTTTTTTCATATTCAAATTTCAGTTTGTACATTTTATTTTAATTTTATGTTTATTATATATATATATATATATATATATATATATATATATATATATATATATATATATATATATATATATATATATATATATATAAATATATATATTATATATATATATATATATATATATATATACGCAGTCTAAAGCAAAGGGTACATACATTGCAGTGTGTGTGTGTGTGTGTGTGTGTGTGTGTGTATGGAGTAACAGCATGATGTATACCTCTCAAAAATACTGGACAAAGTCAAAAACAATAGAGGGACAAAAGTCTTAAAATCAAGGACAGATTTTACATTACTGCTATTATAAACTTAGAAAGTTTATAAAATAACAGGTTTTGAATTAGTATACAATACATTTTTCTGAAGGATATGAAGTCAGAAACTCAAATGTCTATCATTATTTGGTGACTTCATTCCTCAATGTTTTGCCAGAAAACCACTTTTTTATAAGGAATAGAGCAATATTATTGGACAAAAATCTGGACATTCTGCGAACTTCTGGATTGTTGAGAGGTATGAAGTCTTGGAGCATCGATCTAAAATGTTTGGTTTCATCCTTGCTAAAGGTAGCAGTTTAGATACAGTGGCTATATAAATATTTGACTAAGGACTTTGGCTCACCAATGTCTTTCAGAAAATATGCTGAGATGAGAACTCAGAGAACCTGCTTGCAACTGGGATCTCTAATAAAGGCATTTGATTTCCTGGAGCAGAAGCCATTGATGTGGAGATTCTGTTAGCATAGTTACACTGTGTTTTTCCCCCTTGTTGCGCAACCTTCATTAAGCAGTACCAGTGGTCTCCAGATTATGTGAAACATAACTGGCGGTGTAATGTTTCTCTGGGTTCTTTTGTCAGTTCAGTTCTGCTCTCTGTTTGGGAGGGCACTAGTGGTTCTTAATGACATATCAAGTAGCTTATCCCATCTTGACTCATCTGGGGTTCCTGTCCAGCACTTAAAAATAAACATTCAGTAGACAATTCTCTTCGAATCTTGCTAGTATGGTATGCATCTTGTCAATTTCTATGACCAGGACAAATACAAACAACTAACATCTTTCCTACCCCTTATCCATTTTCTGTGGCTTAGTCTCTGTTTAGTTTTGGACATATGTCTAATCCCCTGATTTTTTTACCCACCATCTGTGACACAATTTGCCTGTAGCACTGAAGATGTTTGTGTAAATGTTGCCATTTTTTAGGATGTCATACTTTGACAATGCACAATACTCCTTTTCTTCCAGAAGGACATTTTGCTGGCAGTAATCCTAATAAGTCAAGGTGAATTAATCCTTATTTCCTCTACAATGTATAAAGCATTGTTCTTTGTTAGTAATGTATACACTGACAACATGCTAAGCGAAATCTCGTAGAGATAAGAAGTTTAGAACTTCACTACACTTTATTTCTGCCTATTCTTTCTCCTTGGAGATACTGTCCTAGATGCAGACTACATAGGCTGACTCCCTACAATTATTACAGAACTAAAACAGCAGAGGCCTCCAAAGCAGACACCCAAACAACTGCTACCTCAAGACACCCCACAAGCAACACATAAACCACAAAATCAGTGTGCAAAGCAGTCACAGCCTTTAAGGCCAAATACAACACCAAACATACTTGTCATAGGTGACTCCATAGTCAGACACACTGATGTCCCACTCACCAGGCTGAACAAGGAGAGGGTCACAGTAAGCTGCCTATCGGGCGCTAGAATCCGCCACATAACACAAGCACTGGTCACTCCACGGCAAGTACAAATATGACACAGTCATTGTCCATGCTGGTGTGAATGACCTGAGACGCACCTCCCTGGACTACATGAAAAGAGACATAGAGGAGCTCTCTGATTATGTAGCCCAGGCAGGTATGACCCTGACCCTGAGCAGTATCCTTCCTTCACCAAGAATGATGCCACAATATAGAGACAAGATGATCAGCTTTAACAATTGGCTTAATGTCTGGTGTCATTCAAAGGGGATCCAGTGTCTGTCTGCCTGGGATGACATGCTTGACAAGCCACGCTGCTTCAAGAAGGGACGGCTTGCACCTGTCACCCTGGGATTCTGGATATTGGCTAAGGCTCTTGCCACCCCATAGTGCCATTTTTTAGGCAAGGCTCAAATTCTAAGCCTACCACCCTAGAAAACAAAAATGGGAAGAAACTGAGGGTAATGCTGCTCAATGCCAGAAGTCTAAATCTCAAAATGCAAGCACTCGAGGCCCTTCTCAGTATGGAGAACATCGATGTCTGTGCTGTAACTGAAACCTGGTTCAAGGCTCCTGAGAGCACCCGGCACTATTAGGTTTTACCTCATATCATGCGTTCCGCCCCAAAACCCGGACCACACCACAAAAGGAGGGTGTATCCATATTCATAAAGGATACCCACACCTCCAGGTTGGTGGTAATGCACGAAGCTTCGGAAACCATCCAGGTGCAACTAACCATAGGCAAACTGCTCTACAAATTGTAGCATGCTACAGGCCACCCTCTCAAACTCAGGAACCCCACACAGCCTTCCTGAAGACACTGGAGGGTATAAATGTATCTCCAAACACCATCATATTGGGTGACTTCAACTACCCGAATATAGACTGGGAACATTACTCAAGCCCTAACTTTCTAGCCCAATGGTTCCTGGAGTTCATAAATTCAAATGCCATGGAACAGCTAGTCACTGTTCCCACGAGAGGAGAAAATATACTAGATCTCATTATCACAAACATGGGGACAAAATGCTCCACACGAAGTATATCCCTCATTGGTGAGATCTGATCATAAACTAATCTCACTGGAAATCCACATCCCGCCCCACCCCAAACAAAAGACCACAGTGAAGAACTTCTCTAAAGCAAACTTCACACTACTCAAGACTGGTGTGGTATCCTTCAAGGCCCCTGAGCCAGTGGAAACCACAACCCAAGCTGCAGAAGCCCTTACAAATGCCTTCTATGAACACCTCCAGGACTGCATGGATCAGGCAATCCCAAATAAAACCAAGACTCTTTCCACAAAGGGCAAACGTCCAGTCTGGTGGGCCCCAGCCATTAACAAACTTTACAATAAGAGGAGAAAGCTATTACATGATAGAACAAAATCCATAAAAGGGAAGTCACCCCTGATCATTATTAGTAAAAAATACGAGCACTCATAAAATCAACTAAGGCCAATTTTGAGAGAAAAATTGCCATGGATTCAAAGGACAATCATAAGGCCTTTTTCAGCTATGTTAGGAACCTGGGTGGAAACTCCCAGATATGCTCAGAATTAGTCCAAAATGATACAAAAATCACTGAACCCACAGACATTGCCAACATACTGGCAGACAGGTTCAGTGCAAACTTCACCCCTCTCCCCTAAAGGAGAGATAACTATCCCAGCGGAGTGTAGCCTCCCAGACATCTCAAATGCGCAGGTGAAAGCTGCTCTCTCTAAAGCTAAAAACACAGCATCAATGGGACCGGATGGTGTCCCCGGCTCTGTGCTACATGAGCTAAATGAGGAATTAAACCTGTACATAAGGCAGCTGTTTAATCTCAGCCTTACCACAGGATATTTGCCCAAGGAGTGGCGACGGCAACTGTGGTCCCACTCCACAAAGGCGGTGCCTCTACGGACCCTGGTAATTACCCCCATAAGCTTAACAAGTCTAGTCTGCAAAGCTATGGAGAAGATCATAATGGAGCTCATAAACAAAGATATAGGGGACTTGCAGACATTGGACCTGACCCAGTTTGGCTTCGTCAAGGGCAGATCATGCCTTTTGAACTTGGTCGACTTCTTCAAACAGTCACCAAGGCCATTGATGAGGGAAAGGCAGTCCATACAGCCTACCTTGACCTTGAAAAGGCTTTCGACACAATACCCCACTCGGGTATTGTAGAACAACTTACCAGCTTAAATGTAAACCCATATGTCACAAGATGGATTGCAAACTGGCTTAAGGACAGAACCCACAGGGTTAGAGTTGCTGGCGCTATGTCAGACTCCAAGCCGGTCACAAGTGGTGTCCCACAGGGCTCGGTCCTTGGCCCCCTATTGTTCGGCATCTACTTCTCAGAAGTACAGGCCAACATGGGAGGACTTTGGCTGACAAAGTTTGCAGACGACTGCAAACTGGGCGCCATAGTGGAAAGTGCATCGGACACGGATATCCTTCAGAAGGGACTCACGGAAACAGATAGCTGGTGCCAGAGCCATGGCCTGAAGTTAAACGCCAAAAATGTATAGTCATACCCTTCGGGAAAAACAAGGTAACCCCAAGCTACCATATAGGCGGCAATCCACTAAGCACAGAAGAGGTTATCAGGACCTGGGGACCCAGGTTGACAGTGGCCTTTCTTTTGACACTCACGTTGCTAAAGTGGTTAGAAAGACCTTCTACATTGCCCACCTGATCATGAAGGGATTCACATCCAGATCTAGTGAGGTCATTGTTCCCCTGTACTCTTCACTTATCAGACCAATGATCGAGTACAATGCCCCATTCGGGATGTATCTCACCCGACATCTGCAGCAACTGGAGAGACCCCAAAAGTTCCTCACCAAAAGGATAAAGGGACTCCAAAATCTGTCATATGCTGCCAGATTGAAGAAACCCCATCTCTATTCAGTTGCATACCGTCTGCTCAGAGGTGACATGTGCCTGACATACAAGGCCATGTCCAACCCGGAATTAATGGACATGCTCCACCTCAAAAAATCCAAATCCACCAAAACCACTAGATCAAGCGACTTAAACCTTAGCACGGATATAAATAGGACGTGCTGGAGGGATAGATTTCTCACTCAGAGACTCCCTAGGCTGTGGAATAAAATCCCGGTCCATGTGAGGCAGAGCACCTCGCTGGCTCTGTTCAAGAGAAATCTTGACCTGTGGATGGGAGATCGTAGGTTTACCCCGGGAATAATCTCTGTGTCACTGCTGGACAGAGGCACAACAAACTAATGGGCACAGTATTTTTTCATATAATGGGTGGCGTAAGCCACAAAACTTTGGGTTAGGCTTATAAATGCCTTAGGGCAGATAGCCTAGTATAAACCTATGAACCTATGAACCTATGAATAACACTATTACATTTTATATTAAATTATCTTAGTAATAATGTAGCACATGACTTCTTATAATGTACTATTATCCCTGTCTCTTTCATAATATTTCATCTACTTCTACATCTTGTATCTTTAAAGTACCATTTCAAAACCCTCTTAATATTGCTGTTTCAATTCCAGTGTTAGAGTTTCACAAACCCACTACATAAATATGAATATATTTTCTTTCAAATATTTGACACGGTTCCATACTATCTAAACTTTATTTTTGCAAAACAATAATACTGTGCTGATCCTGCAAATTAATATTCAAAAACATTGTTTTGGATCTTCTGGAGCTTGACCCCCCCAGGCCTCTGGTGAAATGGCATTCTTTTGAGCTCAGTTGGACTATCCCATAAGTTCACTGGAAGTTACTAGGCATATGGTCCAGCAGACCATTGTGGAGCCTCTTCAATTTCCCCCCAGCACTGTCTGCTTAAGTGATTTGCTCAATTTCACATAGTAGTCAAATGTAAGCTGCGGAAATCAAACCCTGGACCACAAGAAGCAGCTCATTAACTGCTCATAGCCTTAGTTCCCTGGGCCAACTGCCAGACAAAATGTTGCTAGCCAGAAAACTAAATGAAAACACAGTCCCTTTTCTGATGTGATCTAGAAGTAATGTGTGGTTAAGTGAATCACATAATAGGCAACTGGAGGTTGTGGGAATCAAACACATGACCACCGCAGGGTCTAAATCGAGAAGCGTGTAATCTTAAACCTCTGCATCAAACTGCTAGAAAAAAGGAGTTGAAGAAAATAAATAAATAAATGTGCTTATTTGTTAATTGCCCTTATAATACTACTGTGTGCTTGGAGCATTTGCATGCACTATTACTTCATATGTATGTTCTAATTTGCTTTGTTATATCAGCGTTGGAAGAATCAAAAATTTAAACAATTCATTTTACCCATTAGTAAACAGATAATAAAATCAAATAAATAAAATATACCCAAGGTATCAATCATACTTAGTGACTGCAGACAAGAAATTTCCTCACCTGACATTTTGCAGCTCTTTATACCATCTACACAAGTCACAAAACACTCAGATGTCTACCTCTTCACCTTCAAGCATTAAAAACCACAGCAGTGGCTTTTAAAAATCACAGCAGAGGGTCAGAAAGGGGAACATGTTCTTACTTTTCAAGATAGAATGTCTTTATGTACTAAATCCTATATAGTTGTAGTGATTATTTGTATAGGTCTTATTTATGCATTTAATAAAGTACATATTCATAAACTGATCAGACTTTAATAGGAACATCATATATCTAGGAGGAGCAAAGCTAAATATGACGGCCTAAATCATAGCAGTTGAGAGGTATGCTAAGATATGATAGCAGTTTTATCATTCTACACAAACAAACAAAAACAGACAGCTGGGGATTCTGCTTGTATGTTATTATCAGGTGTCCCATGTTTGCACATATAACAAGGAACTAAAGTGAAAACTGTTGTCATTTTACTAGACCAAAGGTTACTTCAGCTGTAGTTAAAATGCCTGGCACTTCATTTACTTACATATAAACAGTAACACTTGTGTAAGGAAACCAAAAACAATTTCCTGCAAAGATGTGGTATGTATAAATGCAAATACATATTTTCCACACCCTTTTTTTAACAAAAAGTACTACACGTTCATTTAGTGAAGCAGAACTATCTTGTTCAATAGTATGGTGTGCTGCAACACAGAGATAAGAGTTTGAGTCCCACAAGCTCCTGTTGCATAGTTATGTCACCTGATCAAAGCTTCTTTAAACATAAAAAAGACATCATATTGAACGGTCCCTACTCAGGTAATGAAGATGAAATAAGTAAAACTATGATCTCAGATTATAAATTCAAAGTCATCAACCCCCATCAAACACTATCTCCAGCACTACCTCCCATTCTTAATCACTATCTATTTATCTCCGCCTCATTCTCAATTATTATAACTCTCTCCTTTGCCAGGCCTTGTCACACTTCTTACTCCTTCTCTATATTACCTAACTGTTAACTATAACCTCTACCTATCTCCCTTTTTCCCCTTTTCTCTTCTTCATTGCTCCCATACCCCTCTCTGTAACCTGGCCCTTCTCTACCTGATCCTGACCTCACATTCTCTTACAAGCAGTACTCACCTGACACTTACTCGCTATCATGTCTCCAAAACTCAAACCTTATTCCACATATATCCTACTCTTTACCATTACTATAGCCTCCCTATCCATACCATATTATTGTACCTTCTTTGAAAATATCACTTTACATGAACAAAACCTTCACCTCCCACAAACTCTACCAACCGCATTTTTCAATATCTTGACGCATAGTAACATAACCTGTTACTCTAACTTTTTACTCCCAAAATACCATAGAACAACTCATCTAACAATCTACTTAAACAAAAGAACTCTTACAACTCACCAAAATCCCTTAAATTCCTTGTGAATTCCCAGCACAACCTCCTCCTTCATGGAGATATTCATCCTAACCCAGGTCCCTACACTAATAACAATTTTAATCTTAATATTAATACATCACCGACAATATCATCATGTACTAAAACAGCTAACTCCCTACTAATAGCACAACTCAATATAAGAAGTTTAAAGAATAAAACTCATCACCTACATTCACTTCTTGACTTACATGCATTCGACATACTATGTCTTACTGAAACATGGCTAAAACCCTCCATTCAAGACCAGGAAATCACCCTCCTGGCTATAATATACTTAGATGCGACCATAAATAAGAAAGGTGGAGGCATAGCTATTCTCTATAAATCTAATCTCCAAATCACTCTCTACAATGAACTTCCATCACTAGACTCCAAAGCGAAATATTATCTATTAAACTAAGCATCAACAATAACAAATCAATTTATCTCATTTGCATGTACCTTCCCCCTGGAAATAATACTCATATCCTAGAAAACTTACTTAGTTCACTTTCTAGCCAACTACCTCAGGAAACCATAATACTTGGTGACTTCAATATTGACTGGATGACCTGTTCATCCCAACACCCCACCAACCATATAAATCTTTATGGTTTCTCTCAATTAATTAACACTCCAACTAGAATCCATAAACCCACAAATAAAGAAACAACTCTTGACTGGATCCTTACTAATAACAACCTAAACAAGTACTCTCCAGGAACTCTTCCTGACAATATTAGTGACCATATGCTCACATATGTTACTAGACAAAAGTTGCATAACCCAACTACCCATAAAGTTAAGATGTCTCGCTCAAACAAATTCTTTAACCCAGATAAGTTTATGGCAGAACTGAAAGCATGTGACTGGTCTCCATTGACTACCCTTGAACTAAACGAAGCAGTGGCTTACTTTAATACCAACTTTCTACAAATCCTTGACTATCATGCTCCTATTCACTCTACTAGGATAAGAACCAAATCAGCCCGTGGCTTACTAAACAAACTAAACAAAAATGCTCCTTAGAAATAAAATATGGGCTAAATGGAGAACTACCAAAAGTCCATCTGATCACCTACTCTTTAAGCAATTAAGAAATGCCACTAAGAAAGATACTCTTGCAGATAAAAAGGATTACTATCTTCACATACAACAAACTAGGCAGCATTCTTCTCAAAATTCTGGTCAGGTATTAACAAACTTCTTAAACCAGGACATTCAACTACTCCTATCCCTTCAGGCTTTAATCTCAATAACTCCACTCTGATCCCAGATGCCTTTAACAAGTACTTTACTGAAGCCATTCAAACCCTAGCTAATTCATTACCCTCTTCTACTACCTCCCTACCTAATACCTCTAACACTTCATCCAATGTCTTTAACATTCAACCAGTGCCTACATCTCTTATTTATAAGCTTCTCACGAAACTTAAACCTTGTACCCCTTCTGCTGACCAACTCCCTTCAGAATACCTACAAATTTGCAAAAGCTATTGATTACCCCATATCCATTCTTATTAACAGGACTATCTCTGAAGGAAAAATACCCACCATATGGAAAATATCTCATATAATACCTCTACATAAAGGTGGCTCCTCTACTGAGCTCTGCAAACTTTGCACTATTGCCTTACTCTCCCCATTAGCAAAGATCATGGAAAGATGTATACATAAACAAATTCTTAACCACCTTCTACAAAACAAACTTCTAGCCAATAGTCAACATGGCTTTAGACCTTTCCACAGTACTACAACTGCCCTCCTTTCCTTCTCTGATGCCATAAATAAAAATAGGAACAACAATCTTTTCTCATCAGCTTTATTCCTTGACCTGTCAAAGGCCTTTGACATGGTTAACCATAATATACTTCTTGACAAACTAAATCCCTATTCACTTGGCTCACATACTCTCCAATGGTTCAGGAGTTACCTCCAACATAGGCAACAAGCAGTGCTATGGGACAACAACCTATCCTCCTTACTCCCAGTAAACATTGGGGTTCCACAAGGATCAATCCTAGGCCCACTTCTTTTCTTTATTTATCAATGACCTTAATTTGAATATACCCCAAGCCATCTGCATTCAATATGCTGA
>NC_056747.1:847365453-847370453 GCF_019279795.1 Protopterus annectens
AAAACAAAATTGCCACTGACTCTAAAGACAACCACAAAGCATTCTATAGCTATGTCAAGAATCTTAAAGGGAACACTCAGATCTGCTCTGAGTTACAGAACAATGGCAATAAATATACAGAACCAACTGATATTGCCAACATCCTAGCAGATAGGTTCAGTACTAACTTTACCCCCCTCTCACCCCCTAGAGGGCCCATCTCTATACCAGAAGAATGCAAAGTTCCTATAATCACGGCTGCACAGGTAAAAAACACACTCTCCAAAGCCAAGAACACAGCATCCATGGGACCTGACAATATCCCAGGCTGCATTCTACATGGACTACAGAATGAACTGGCACCCTACCTAAGTACCATGTTCAATCATAGCCTCACCTCAGGCTTTGCACCCACTGAATGGTGCACCGCGACATTTATCCCACTCCACAAAGGGGGAGCCACGATGGACCCTGGGAACTACTGCCCCATTAGCCTGACGAGCCTGGTCTGCAAGGCCATGGAACATATCATCATGGAACTCATAAACAAAGACATTGGTAATCTCCAAACTCTGGACCCTACCCAGTTTGGATTTGTAAAAGGCAGATCATGTCTCCTAAACCTGATTGACTTCTTTGAAGCAGTCACCAAAGCCATAGATGAGGGTAAAATGGTTCACACAGCTTATCTAGATCTCGCTAAGGCTTTCGACACCATCCCCCACTCTGGAATTATAGATAAGCTGACTAAACTAGGCATAAATCCCTATGTCACAAGATGGGTTGCCAACTGGCTCATGGACAGAACCCACACTGTGAAAGTAGCTGATTCCAAATCCGACTTCAGACCAGTGACAAGTGGAGTACCACAGGGTTCAGTCCTGGGTCCTCTCCTGTTTGGTATCTACTTCTCTGAAGTGCAGGCTAACACAGAAGGTCTTTGGCTAACAAAGTTTGCAGATGACTGCAAACTAGGAGCCATAATCAAAACTCCTAATGATGTGGACAAACTACAAAAGGTCCTCACTGAGACAGATACCTGGTGTCAAAGCCATGGCCTGAAGCTCAATGCCAAAAAGTGTATTGTCATCCCCTTTGGTAAAAACTCTGTACCCATGAACTACCACATAGCTGGTAGTCTACTTAATGCCGAAAATGTGGTGGACAGCAGTCTCTCCTTTGATAATCACATCTCCACAGTGGTCAGGAAATCCTTCTATGTGGCTCACCTCATCACAAAAGGTTTCTCATCCAGAAAAAAAGAGGTCATTGTTCCCCTCTACTCATCCCTCATTAGACCCATTATAGAGTACAACGCCCCTTTTGGTATGTACCTCACAAGACATCTACAACAAGTGGAAAGACCACAGAAATACCTCACAAAGAGGATTACTGGCCTCAAACAGATGCCCTACGCAGACCGTCTCAAAAAACTACAGCTTTACTCCATCGCATATCGCCTACTCAGGGGCGATCTCTGCCTAACATACAAAGCTATGTCAAACCCAGAGCTGTTGGACATGCTCCACTTAAAAAAATCCGAATCCCTCCGAGCTACATGCTCTAGGGACCTAAACCTTGTCACCACAATAAACAGAACATGCTGGAGGGATAAATTCCTGTCCCAGAGACTTCCCATACTCTGGAACAGTCTACCTATCTATGTCAAACAGAGCTCCTCATTAGCACTCTTCAAGAAAAATCTTGATGATTGGATGGGAAATGGGAAATTCATCCCAGGGATCACTTCTGTGGCACTGCTCGACAGAGGCACAGGAAAATAATTTTCTTGGGTGGCGAAAGCCAGGGTACATTTTTGGGCTAGGCTTATATAGGCCCTAGGGCCAATAGCCTAGTACCTACCTATGAACCTATGAACCTATATATATATATATATATATATATATATATATATATATATATATATATATATATATATTAACTTTCGGCGAACATGGGAATGTCTAAAGGCATTTGGCCGATTCCCGTGTTTCCGAACATTAATTGAGCAACAGTCCTCTTCAGCAAATGCCACTGTGCATTCACTGATATGTGCTCGATGTTTTGAATAGAGATCCTGGTACAGTGCAGATTGGGAAATGTATCCCTTTCTTCACTGTAGTGTGATCTCGGTGTTGGAATATACAGTTTACAGAGGGTGTGGGAAGCACAGCCCCCACAGGGGTGTACACAGGGGCTTGTCCTCTTGCAAAAACATGAGTTCTAATTAAAGAACTGCACTCACCTTGGCACCTATACAGATATCACATCCGATATTCGGTGAAAATGTTGAAGCTGCTGAATTCATTCATCAAATTCGACATTTTTACCTACTTAATATGCAGGAATTCGACATTGTCTTTCAATGTAAAATACGTTTTTTTCCCAAACGTCAAGATTTTGATAGTAAACCTATATATATATATATATATATATATATATATATATATATATATATATATATATATATATATATATATATAGCGGTGGTGGTGCTGCGGTAGCGTTGTCGCCTCGCAGTTAGACGTTGCCTGTTCGATCCTCAGTTAGAGCATCTTCTGTGTGGCGACATGCGTGAACGGGCGTTCCTTCATTGAAGGTTGTGCGTTAGGCCCGGCAAGCCAGCACGTAAAACTCTACTGCCAATCATTAGCCGACCGGAGTTCCGCTGTGGCGACGCCTAACCGAGAAAAAGCCGAAAGACACAAACATATATATACATACATACACACACACACACACACACACACACACATATATATATATATATATATATATATATATATATATATATATATATATATATGTGTGTGTATAAAATATATATATATATATATAATATATATATATATATATATACACACACACACACACACACGTGTGTTTGTGTGTGTGTGTGTGTGTGTGTGTGTGTGTGTATGTGTGTGTATAAGTGAGGTTCCCACTCATAGGTACATAGGTTAGTACTAGGTTAGCTGCCCTTGCAAGCCATTTTAAGGCTAACCAATTTTCCTTTTATGCTTGAATTTAACTATCTTACTTGATTGACCTTACCCATCCCATGGTTAACAGTTGTATATTACCCCTAGTCAGAATAACTGAGATCATTCCATAGATAATCTGACAGGACTTGTGCATAGGATAAAGCATTTAGGAGCTGCCTCTGTCCATTAGTAGTAGTACAGCAGACTGTTTAATCTAAGTTGCACTTGATAATGGACAATTATAAACTTTGTTTTATGTGGCTAGGAAGTCTGTTCCATAGCAGTTGTATCCTCTGTGGAATATATCTCTCTCTCCAAACTGTTCTGTTGATGTTGCAAAAGAGGCTTAAATCCCTAGCCCAAGTATTTCTGATGTCATCTGACTTACTGATGTGCAGTAAATCCATCAGTAATGGGTCGCAGGATGCCTTGTATGCCAGACACAGGTCACCTCTTAGCAGTCTGCAGGATACTGAATAGAGTGACAGTGCTTTAAGTCAGTCCATGTAGGACATGTTGTTTAGGCCTTATATTCTTTTAGTAAGTTACCTCTGTGGGCTTTCCAGTTATTGCATGTGTTTAGACAGATATCAAAGGGACATTATATTCAATGACTGGCCTAATGAGGGCTGAGTAAAGGGAGACACATTTCCCAAATCTTGAACAACTGGGTTAACTCTTAGAGTATTTTCAATGTGGCAGTTCCCTGAGGTAGATGATTTCCCAAAGGATATAATAATGCATTTTTTGGCATTTAGCTTCGGACTATGATCTTGGCACCAGTCATTTATTTGAGACAAACCTTCCCACAGGATGGCAAAGTCATTTGGGTATTCAATGACTGCTCCTAACCTACAGTCATCTGCAAACTTATTCAGCCAGAGCCCTTTGCTGTTGGCTTTTACTTCAGAAAATTAGATGCCAAACAGGAGAGATCCCAGCACAGATTCCTGGGGGACTCCACTGGTGACTTGTGTCTTTATGGAGGGAACTTTTCCTATTTTGATTATCTGCATCCTATCTGTTAGCCAGCTGGCAATCCAACATTTGACATACGGGTTTATCCCAGTTTATTTAGCTTTTCTACTATACTTGAGGGGGGAAGTATATCACAAGCTTTGTCCAGGTTGAGGTATGCGGTGTGTACTGTTTTGTCTTCATCCACTGCTTTGGTGACCTTTTCAAAAAAATCCACCAGGTTGAGTAAGCATGACCTGCCATTGATGAATCCAAACTGAGATGGGTCCATTGTTTGGAGGTCCTCAATGTCCTGACTGAGTAATTCCATAATAAGTCTTTTGATGGCTTTGCATAGGAGGCTGTCAGACTTTTGGGTCTATAATTGCCTGGGTCTGTGGAAGGTCCTCCCTTATGCAGAGGAATGACTGTAGCTGTTCTCCATTCACTTAGTACAAAACCTGTATGGAGGCTGATATTGAACAGTGTTAGGGATATGGCTAAATTGTGCTTCATGTTATTTAAAATGAATTCAGGAATATTGTCAGCACCCATTGATGCAGTATTTTTAGTTTTTGATAGCACTTTTAGGACTTGGTCTTGTGTGTTACCTAGAGGTGAGCCAGTTTCAGGTGTATCTTGAAGGATAGATGAAGGGGAGTGGGTAAAGTTGACCTAAATTTATTGGTGAGTAGGTTTGCTATATCTTCAGACTTGAAACACAAGCTTGCAGCATCTATTCCAGAAGTGCAGTGGAGTAGTACACTTGTTTATATATTTTTTGTATGTGGTGCATGCCACATAATATATTTTGTGTACGTGGATATTGCACATTTCAACCTGCTTTATTTCTTTATTTAAAGTTGCATGTTTGGCAGTGTTTGTGATAGGTCAGCTGTTGGTTGGTTGAAACATTTGCAGATGGCTTTGACCTTTAGCTAGACAGAAGAGTAATATATCGTGGCCACTGGAATACCAGTTTCCATGTTGGGACCAATTGTCAGCCAAGATTACCATGGTTCATAGGTAAATACTAGACTATCAGTCTATTACAAGTCTAGCCAATAACCAGGGGTCAGA
>NC_056747.1:847375453-847410453 GCF_019279795.1 Protopterus annectens
GCAGCAATCACTGAATTTGTAGATGAGGCACTGAAATGCCAGCAGCAAAATCTTCATTGGTTACAGATCTCTTTAATGTGGAATTATTCAGGTGACTTTTACTTTTGTGAACATTACCCATATTGACTATTATTGGAGGTTTATAATGACAGCACTTTGTGTGGCCTTTTGGGGTTGAAATATCCTGAAATTGGTAGCCTTGTCATTATTGGCTTGTTTGTTTTGTATCAATGTTTACTGGAAAAATGTTCAAAACTACAAATTTAAAAGACTCTAACAAGTGGTGCTGCATATTAAACAAAGAATATAATTTAATACAATCAGGAAGCTGAATCAAAAAGCACATACATTTGTGCATGGTCCTAAAATGTGTGCAGGGGGGGGGCCATGGTTTGAAAACAGCCCAGAGATACATGTAATCCATTACTGGTCAGCTGCATTTTCTATAAATGTGGATTTCAAAGGCAAAGAAGTTTACTGATGCTTATGCTATGTCTGTTTTCATTGTAAGACTGTATAGTTTTGTTTAACAAATGGTTATCAGTGATTGTGCTATAAAATTTGAAATAAAAGTTTTAAATTAAATTCAAATATTTGTAATCTTTGTAGACATAAAGAAGAAAATAGCATGCACACTGACAGGTTGAACAGTGTTTTATGATAATTGGGGGAAGAGAGAGACAGACAAGTAATGGGACACTGGAATGGTTGCTGGGTGTGGATGCTGGGGGACTGGGAAGCAAGAGTGGCCCTGATCCATTAACCTGCCTAGGGCCCAATTTGATCATGATCCAGCTGTGCATTTGGGAGGGGGGCAGGATGTGTGTGTGTGTGTGTGTGTGTGTGTGTGTGTGTGTGTGTGTGTGTGTGTGTGTGTGTGTGTGTGTGTGTGTTTCATTTTTATATACAATTACTATTTGCTTCCTCTCTGTGTATAATTGTTGCAGGGATGGACCTTGTGGTATACATCTGAGGTGATGTAGACAGCATTCACTGAGGAATGTAGCTAAAGTGGAAGAGAAATATAAACATTTTCTGCTCTGTGCAATGTAGCAAAATGATCTGAGTTCTTGTGAAATGATAAGGATATTAAGAAAAATATTGTAGCACATTGGGCATGTCCAATAACAGATTTAGTTATAACGGTGAAATTTAGACTCAGTCATAGCAATGAGTTTGTGTGTTGACAACTGGATTCTATTGCCTTCACCCAACGTGAAGTCTAGACTATCAATTAATGTTCTTAAAAAGATTCTGTATACTATGACATTCATGTTAATGTCAGTTATGGTAAGTCCACTTCTGAGACTAGCAGCTAGTAGTCCAGTGAGGAAGTACCACAGTATGCTAATTTTCATTTCTGTCTTTTTGTTCTTTACAAGGAGTTTTCAGGCTTTAGACCTTGTTTGTAATCACATCTTATCCCATTAAGTGCTCTTGTGGTAAGCAAATCCCCCCTGCAGACAAGCACCAAAACGTCTTCTTTGTGATATACAAAACAATGTGTTTTCTGCACGGTGGGGTAGGTTGTCTAATGATGCTATATAAAGCTGATGTCTCAAGGGTCTAGAGAATTATGTTATAGCTAAGAAGTTCCAGAAACTGGACTTTGAACCATCAATAATCAGTTCTTATTTTCCATTAGATTTCTCAGTAGACAACACATGCGTAAGAAAGATTGGAGGCAATAGAAGATGCACAGAGAGTCACACTGCAGAGAGGGTAAGTCCTCTAAGATTCTTAAACTGATGGAAAAACTGTTTTTGTTTTTCCAGAGGGACTCCCACCCCAACTAACCTATCAAGATTGTTGCTGAGCCCACAACTGTAACCTAGGCCCAAAACACCAGCTTAATTTCCTCTTCTAGGATGCTTAAAAATCTCTTCTCTGCTTCTTAACCATCTCCCATTTTGAGGGTATTAGCAGAACCTTATCCTGCCTTATACTCCCGCCTGACATATGTATAGCCATCTCCAACATTCCAGACATCAATTATAATCACTTGACGATGAGCATTATATAGCTGGTTTCCCCAGCAATCCAATGGTGCAAGACCTTGACTGGTTGCAGACCGGCAGTGTTGGCCCATTGACGCAAACCATTCCATTGCTTATTCCATTAACAGTGATGTCACCAGCACCTGCTCCCATTCCCTGATGCCACTTATACTGATATCTGCTTACTAGTATCAGTAGGGTAAGTATCAGTCCCACCCACAGGTGTCTGTTCTTCTGTCATTAGCCCTTTTCAGTGTACATTTTTTATGCTCAGCTTCCTCATTGTCTCCCTCTCAGCCTAAACTAATTTTGCAAAGAGTTTCCTCTATGCCCTCCTACTACTATAGGCACACAGATGTGTTGCAGCTAGGGTATGCCTTTCAGACCACTGTGTTGCACCTCATCATTCTCCATCATGGCAGGCTGCCACATCTCTCTTTAATCCACCCACTCTCATCCCCCTTCAGGTTTACATTGGCCCAGTGCAGGAACCACCCAATTCTTCCTCTCCCAACACTGTCCTTATTGCCCCAGATTCCCAAAACAGAATCACAACCCTACTTGCTATGAATCTTTAACTTCTTTCCTTAGAGAGTCTGATGACATTTTAGAGAACATGAGTTAGGAAGAAGGAGTAGCAAAATGCCACCTCTGTTAGAGGGCCCCAAATTTGGAAGAGAATTAAAGTTAGTACTCCTCAGATTCTACTGCCTCCCCAAGAAAAGTTTGGTATAGCTCTGTCAATTAAACAGGTAGCCTTTGAGTGGATCTACCTGTATTGGATACTTTTCATGATCGTGTCCACCAGAAACAGAATACAATGATACCTGGCTTTAGTCCACAACAGAGTAGACTGCATTTTGTATCTCCTCGGTGATTGATTTTTTTGGGCACAGACAAACAAGCTGAATGTGACATCATGTGCTGCAGCCCAAAAGAGAAATCATCTTCCTTAGTCACCAACTGTCTATCCGCAGTCAGAAAGTCCTTGGTTCTACATAGGCTGGGGAAGTGTGTATATTTGTGTTCTCCACATTTTTTTTTCTCCACAGAAGCAGCCCTCTGGCTGTTCTTCCTACACCCAATTGATTCACTCATTCCTTCATCTGGTTGATAACCCTTTGGCCCATTCATTCCCCAGTGACAGAAAGAGTCAAGTGTTAAGGATCAAACCAGTCTACAAATCTTGTGGACTGTCCTATTCTCATGCCCCCTGATAGCCTGCAGGCTCCACTATAGTTGTCTCTGGAGGTGCATGTGTGCTTCTGAACATGTGCAACTTCTTTATCAAGTAGCTTTTCATGCTTCAGCAATAAATCTGCATTACTGCAGATGTTTCTAATGCAGCAAGCCAAACTGCATCCCTCCCCCCTTGATGGGTGAAACTGTTTTGTCTGCTCAAGTCCATCCAGTACCTGTGTCACTAGTCAAACACAGGTCATCTGGGGTGCAGTCAGGACTTCATCTCTCTGTACCATGGGGACATACATTATGTTCCCCATGGTGTTCATGAGGGACTGAGTTTCTCACTGAGATACTTAATTTCAGGGGGAACTCTGATTCTAAAGATTTAATATCTGATGAAAGCTTAAAGACAGACTTGGGGCACAAACTTCCACTGCACCCACAGTAGGCTCACTTATGTCGGGTTGTATATGATGGAGGCCACAAGTGAGTCACAACAACACAAACTAGCATCCTTCTATATATAAACACTTCTGACTGCGCCTCAACCCTGTTTGCTGAGGATATGAGGGCATGCTGTGTAGACTGTGCCTTCAGGGAATCCTTGCTGTTTGGACCTGAAATAGATTATTCTATTAAATCTATGAAAGGCAAAGAGCAGCAGCTGTAGATAAGAAGTTTCACCCTCCATAAAATAATCTCAAATGTAATTTGTAAAGGAGCAAGCCAAGACTGGCTATGCTTAAATCTACGGTTTCATCAGCAGGACACAGAGCAGCCTTCCTCTACAGGTTCCCAACAAGGATTCTGATCGAAAAGATGACTTAAAGCTGACTATGGGTAAAGTCATGAAGAATTCTGATCTAAAGGATGACATAAGGCTGACTATGGGTAAACTCATGAAGGATTCTGATCTAAAGGATGACTTAAGGCTGACTATGGGTAAAGTCATGAAGGATCCTGATCTAAAGGGTGACTTAAGGCTGACTATGGGTAACGTCATGAAGGATTCTGATCTAAAGGATGACTTAAGGCTGACTATGGGTAAACTCATGAAGGATTCTGATCTAAAGGATGACTTAAGGCTGACTATGGGTAAAGTCATGAAGGATTCTGATCTAAAGGATGACTTAAGGCTGACTATGGGTAAAGTCATGCTAAACTGCAGCAACTCTCATCATCCTTCCAACCATCTTTGGTCAGAGGTGGCATTGACAGGTCCTTTCTCCATGAGGGCAGATGCTTCTTCCATTCATCTGAATGGTGTGCTTCAGTCCATAGATTCATAGGTTGGTACTAGGCTATCGGCCCTAGGGGCTATGCAAGCCTAGCCATAACAATTCCCTGGATATTTCTTCCCACAATATTTACTTCTTTGGACCCCTGTCTAGCAGGGTGACTGACATGATCCCCGGGGTGAAGTTCCTATCTCCCATCCAATCATCAAGGTTCCTTTTGAAGAGAGCCAATGTGATGCGCTGCTTGACATGTATGGGCAGTCTATTCCAGAGTATGGGGAGTCTCTGGGTCAGGAACCTATCCCTCCAGCATGTTTTGTTCATTGTGATGACAAGGTTTAGATCCCTGGAGCTTGTGGCTCTGAGGGATTTCTTTAAGTAGAGCATGTCCAACAGCTCAGGGTTTGACATGGCCTTGTATGTTAAGCAGAGATCGCCTCCGAGTAGACGATATGTCACAGAGTATAGCTGGAGTTTTTTTAGACAGTCAGCATGTGGCACCTGCTTTAGGTCTGTGATTCTTTTAGTGAGGTATTTCTGTGACCTTTCCAGCTGTTGCAGATGTCTTGTGAGGTACATACCAAACGGGGCATTATACTCTATAATGGGTCTAATGAGGGATGAGTACAGTGAGACAATGACCTCCTTTTTTCTGGATGAAAAGCCCTTAGTGATGAGGTGTGCCACATAGAATGATTTCCTGACTGTTGTGGCGATGTGGTTATCGAAAGTGAGACCATTGTCCACCTGTGTCCCTAAGTCTCTCATCACACTTTCGATGTTTAGTGTCCTGCCACCTATGTCATAATTCATGGGTACATGTTTTTTTCCAAAGGAGATAACTATACATTTCTTGGCATTAAGCTTGACCCCTTGGCTCTGGCACCAGGCAGCTGTTTCTGTAAGGCTCTTTTGTAGAATATCTACATAATTTGGGGATTTAATAATGGCTCCCAGTTTGCAGTCATCTGCAAACTTTGTCCCTTAGTGTTGGCCTGTACCTCAGAGAAGTAGATGCCAAACAAGAGTGGTCCCAAGATTGAACCCTGAGGTACTCCACTTGTCACTTGTCTGGAGCTGGATTTGAAGTCGGCTACTTTTACAGTCTGGGTTCTGCCAGTAAGCTAGTTGGCAACCCATCGAGTGATGTAGAGATTTATGCCCAGCTTAGTAAGTTTATCTATGATTCTAGAATGGGGGATGGTATTGAAGGCCTTGGCAAGGTCCAGATAGGCTGTGTGGACTGCCTTACCTTTGTCCACAGCTCTGGAGACTGATTCAAAGAAGTTAATCAGATTCAGGAAACAAGATCGGCCCTTCACAAACCCAAACTGGGTGGGGTCCAGTGTTTGAAGGTTGCCAATGTCTTTGTTTATAAGTTCCATGATAATGCGTTCCATGCCCTTGCAGATCAGGCTTGTCAGACTGATGGGATGGTAGTTCCCAGGATTCAAGATGGATCCTCCCTTGTGGAGCGGGATAATAGTAGCTGTGCACCACTCAGTGGGCACAAAGCCTGAGGTGAGGGTATGATTAAACATGACACTTAGGTGAGGTGCCAGTTCATTTTGTAGTTCATGTAGTACACAGCCTGGGATGTCATCTGGTCCCATGGATGCTGTATTCTTAGCTTTGGAGAGTGCGGTTTCTACCTGTATGACCGTGATTACCAGAATTTGTCAATCTTTTGGTATTGAGATGGGCCCTTTAGGGGGTGAGAGGGGGGTAAAGCTGGCACTAAATCGATCTGCCAAGATATTGGCAATATCCTTGGGATCAGTATATTTAATGCCATTCTGTTGTAGCTCAGAGCAGATCTGAGCATTGCCATTTAGATTCTTGATATAACTATAGAATGCTTTGTGGTTGTCTTTGGAATCTTTGGCAATTTTATTTTCGTAACTAGCTTTTGAGGATTTTATGAGGGATCTCAGCTTCTTACTGAGGCTGGTGAAGGAGTTATTTGCATCCTGGGATTTTCCTCTTTTCTGCAACAGTTTCTTCCTTCTGTTGTATAGTTTGTTTATAGCAGGGGACCACCAGATTGGCTTCCTTTTTTTGGAGAAAAGTATCTTGGTTCTATTTGGGGTGGCATGATTCATGCACAAGTGGATGTGCTTGTACAGTGCCTTAGTGTAGGATTCTGCAATTGAACTTCCAGATCCCATCTGCGTGGGTGTTGTGAAGTTTGTCACTTCTGACTTCAGTAGCATGAAGTTGGCTTTGGAGAAGTTTTTTAAGGAGGTTTCCTTACTGGGGGTGGGGGTGAGATGTGGATGTCAAGGATCTCTGGGTTAGAGGACAGAGGTGGCATTGACAGGTGCTTTCTCCATGAGGGCAGATGCTGCTTCCCTTCATCTGAGTGGTGTGCTTCAGCTGATGATCTCTGGGTTACAGAGGTGGTAGACATCTGCCTGTCATACAACCCCCCCATACTCCTGTCACTTCCATTGATTGATATCCTGCTATTCTAGTAAAAAAAAAGTGACACGGAAGGAGGTGCAAATGCTTCTTGTAAACAAAGCCATCCAGTAGGTCCTACCTATCCAAGAAGGATTATGCTATTATTTTATATTTTCTTTAGGTTCATAGGTAGGTACTAGGCTATCTGCCTGAGGGCATTTATAAGCCTAGACAGAGTGTGTCAGCTTTTGCCGTCCCATCGATTAATTAACTGAGCCTCTATCAAGCAGAGCCAATGAAGTGATCCCAGGGGTGTATTTTCTGTTACCCATCCACTCGTCAAAGTTTCTCTTGAAGAGTGTTAGTGAGGGGCTCTGCCTAATGTAGTTAGGAATTTTGTTCCAAAGCATGGGGAGTTTCCGTGACAAGAATCTATCCATCCAGCATGTTCTATTTATTGTTGTGGAGAGGTTTAGCTCATTAGAGTGAGTGGCTCGCAGTGACATGGATTTCTTCAGGTGGAGCATGTCCATCAATTCTGAGTTGGACATAGCTTTGTAAGTCAGGCAGAGATCACCTCTGAATAAGCGATATGCCACTGAGTACAGCTGGAGTTTTTCCAGTCGGGCTGCATAGGACATATGTTTGAGACCAGTAATCCTCTTGGTGAGGTACTTTTGTGGTCTTCTCAGCTGTTGGAAGTGTCTTGTGAGGTACAGCCCAAACGGGGCATTGTACTCTATGATGGGTCTGATGAGTGACGAGTAGAGGGGCACTATAACCTCTTTATTTCTAGATGCAAATCCTTTAGTAATTAGATGGGCTACATAGAAGGATTTTCTAACTACTTTGGCAATATGATTGTCAAAGGAGATATTACTATCTACCTGGGTCCCCAAATCTCTTATTACCTCTTCTGTATTAAGAGGGATGCCACCTCTGTGGTAATTCATGGGTGTTTTGTTTTTCCCAAACGAGATGACTATGCATTTTTTGGCATTTAGCTTGAGACCATGACTTTGACACCAGGTGCCCGTCTCAGTAAGGCCCTTTTGGAGAATGTCTGTGACAGGTGGTGAGTCAATTATGGCTCCCAGTTTGCAGTCATCGGCAAACTTGGTTAGCCACAGTCCTCATGTGTTTGCCTGTACTTCTGAGAAGTATATGCCAAACAGTAGGGGTTCCAGGACAGAGCCTTGTGGGACAACACTTGTGACTGGTTTAGAGTCGGACCTGGAGCACGTTATTCTTACCGTGTGAGTTCTGTCTGTAAGTCAGTTGGCAACCCATTTCGTGACGTAGGGGTTTATGTTCAGGCTGGTGAGTTTTTCTATAATTCCTGAGTGGGGAATGGTGTCAAAAGCCTTGGTGAGGTCAAGGTAGGCTGTGTGAAGTACCTTCCCCTCATCTATGGCCTTGGTGACTGTCTTGAAGAAGTCAACCAGGTTTAGTAGGCATGATCTGCCCTTAACAAAGCCGAACTGGATCGGGTCAAGTGTTTTGAGGTTCCCAATGTCTTTGTTAATGAGTTCCATGATGATGCACTCCATAGCCTTGCAGACCAGGCTAGTCAGGCTTATGGGGTGATAGTTACCAGGGTTAGTTGTGGCCCCTCCTTTGTGGAACGGAATAACCATTGCTGTACATCATTCTATGGGCACGTTGCCTGTGGAGAGGCTGGGGCTGAACAGTGTGTTTAGATAAGGGGTTAGTTCATTCTGTAGTTTGTGCAAGACACAGCCTGGCCCCATTGACGCTGTGCTTTTGGCTTTTGAAAGGGCTGTTTTCACCTGTGCATCTGTGATTTCCAGGACACTACACTTTTCCGGTATTGTTGTGGGCCCTTTTGGTGGTGAGAGGGGGTGAAGTTTGCACTGAATCTATCTGCCAGGATGTTGGCAATATCAGTGGGTTCAGTATATTTTCTGCTATTTTGCACTAGCTCAGAGCATATCTGTGAGTTGCCACTTAGATTCTTGACATAACTAAAGAAGGATTTGTGGTTATCTTTTGAATCCTTGGCTATTTTTCTTTTGAAGTTAGCCTTGGATGATTTTATGAGGGACCTTAGTTTCTTACTGATACTGATCAGGGATGTCTTTCCTTCTTGGGATTTGCTTTTTTTCTGAATTAGTTTCCTCCTTCTATTGTATAGCCTGTTTCTGACAAGGGTCCACCAGACTGGTTTCCTTCTCTTAGGGGAGTGAGTCTTGGTTTTGCTAGGGATGGCACAATCCATGCAGCCTTGCAGGTGCTCATAGATTGCATTTCTAAAGGTTTCTGCATCTTGGGCAGCGTTATCCTTTAGCGTGGGGGCTGTGAAACTTACCATCTGTGTCTTAAGTAAGGTGAAGTTTGCTTTAGAAAAGTTTTTTACTGTGGTTTCCTTAGTTGGGGGTGGTGGTGGGGTGTGGACATCCAGAGTGATTAGTTTATGGTCTGATCTAACCAGTGATGGGTTGCCCTCTGGTGTGGAACACCTGTCGCCCATGTTGGTGATGACCAGGTCCAATATCTTTTCACCTTTGGTAGGGGAGTTTACCAGCTGATCCAGGGCATTTGAGTTGATAAATTCCAGGAAGCATTGGACCTGGGAGTTTGTACTTGAGTAGTTTTCCCAGTTAACGGTAGGGTAATTGAAATTGCCCAATATCAGGGTGTTCAGTAGGACCTTCGTGTTTTCCAGTGTCTCCAGAAAGACGGAGTGGTGGTCCTTGGTCATGGACGGTGATCTGTAGCAGGCCACAATTTGCATTGCAGATTTGCCTGATGTTAGTTGCACATGGATGATCTCTGAGGTATCATGCTGTGCCACTAACCTGGAGGTGTAGATATCCTTGATGAATATGGATACACCCCCTCCTTGTGTGTTTCGGTCCATGTTCTGTGGCTGAAATGTGTGGTATGAGTTGTAGCCCGGTAGTGCTAGGGTGCTCTGTGGAGCCTTGAACCAGATTTCAGTTACTGCATAGATGTTGACATTCTCCATACTGAGGAGTGCTTTGAGCACATGCATTTTGAGATTTAAACTCCTGGCGTTGAGTAGCATAACCCTCATTTTTCTATTTGTGCTATTTACGGAGGTGGGTTTGACTTTTGAGCCTTGCCTAAAAAAGGCACTATAGGGGCAGCAAGAGCCTTGGCCTGTATTCGAAAGTCTAGGGGTGACAGGTGCAAGCCATCTCTTGTGAAGCAGCGAGGCCTGTTGAGCATGTCATCCCAGGCTGACAGACACTGGATCCCCTTTGAATGACACCAGAAGCTTAGCCATTTGTTGAAATTGATAATTTTTTCTTTATACTGCGGTATCATTCTTGGTGAGGGCAGGATGCTACTTAGGGTCCGGGTCATACCCACCTGGGCTACATGATCAGAGAGCTCTTCCATGTCTCTTTTCATGTAATCCAGGGAGGTACGTCTCAGATAATTCACACCAACATGAACAATGACAAAGTCATATTTGTACTTGTTCTGGAGTGACCAATGTGCTTGTGTTATGTGGCAGATTCTAGCTCCCGACAGGCAGCTAACAGTAACCTTCTCCTTGTCCAGCCTAGTGAGTGGGATGTCAGTGTGCCTGACTATAGAGTCACCTATTACTAGTGTGTTAAGTATGTTATTTTGCCTTAAGGGCTGTGATTGTGCAGCACACTGATTTTGTGTTTTATGTGTTGTCTGGTTTGTGACGGGAGGTGCAGGTTTTTTGGGTGTCTGCTTTGGAGGTCTGTGATGCTTTTGCAGGTTTTTATTTAGAGCCTCCTAGTATGATTTTGTGTATTTATGTGTATTTTTTGCCAGTGCTGGCACTAAAAGTGCTTTAGTTTCAAAGAAAATTTTTTGACCTTTGCCCAATCATAGATCTCAGTGACCTAAACATGTTCACCTCCAAAAGGTTTTTTCTTGCATGATCACCTTTCCGATTGTTCTTCCTATACTATCCAGAGGAGACTAAACTTACTCTTTGGACCTTCAAAATGTTGACCTGCCCATTAACAACAAGATGTATTCCAGGAAGTCCATCTGTTTTCAGAAAGGAAGCATCTATTACAGATTTAGAACTCTCCCTTTTTGACTCACATCACTGCCCAGAGTATTCACAAAATGTATGGCACTGGTTACATGGAACAAGGCTTTTTCAGTATTTAAATGACTGTGTCATTGGAACTGAAACAATGCCATTGGAATTCTCTGCTATAGACTTTTCAGTCTTTGGGGATCAATGCGAATTATGACATGTTACATTTTACACTAGTACAACCCTTGACTTTCATAAGCTGCTCCCTAAATACTAAAATGTTGCAGGCATGTTTTTCCTGTACAGAGGGCAAAACTGTCTCAGGGTCTTGTGGCTGATGTCTGATAATGGATGTATTTTGGACTCAGAAATCAAGCAAAGTGGGTGTCATTAGGAAGAGTAGCAAGCATTTTTAAACACACAGCTAAATTCCTAGAACTTTACATTAACCACGGTAAGTTAATTTGCATGATAAGCGACCATGGTCAGGGAATGTGTGATTCAGTAAACCCAACTAAACAATGCGGCCAGCCAAAATAATATGGTCAGACATGGTATATGCTAATAACTGCATAATGAAGTGCTGTGTATTACAACAAGGCAAAAAACATGGCAGAGCAATTCAAAAATGTTTAAGTTCTACACAACGATTCTGTGCCTGCTTTAGAACTGTTCATGGCCAGATGCTCATTTTCAGGTAGTGTAAGGTTGTTAAGTGTGAGGGATTGCCACAACAATTAAAAATGTGTATCTGCAACAGGCTGTTCTATAAGCCGCTGCAGCCAATGGAGGCGCTGAGTCTTCCAACTTCACTTAGCATTTTATGTTCTCCATGACAATGACATTGTGAGAGGGCACCCGTGTGGACAGGGACAGCATGCAGCCCCATGGGAGATCAAAGATATGTGTAGCTTTAGGTATATTAGCTACAGGCTCCTTTCAGTGACTCACTGGGGACACAGTGGGGGTATCTCAGGCACCTGCCTTGAGAATACTCTATCAGTTCCTTGGTGCCATGCTCAAGCATGTGGGGGAAGATATGTGGTTCCCACATACCCTAGTGGAGAGAACAAACACCATGCAGGACTTTTATGCTATAGCCTACTTCATTGAGGTACTGAGGGCAGGGCAGCCATGGTGGTGCAGTGGTTACCATTGTCACCTCACAGCAAGAGGTTCTCTGGTTCGATCCTCGGCTGGGGTGCCTCCTGTGCAAAGTCTGCATGTCCTCCCTGTGGTCGCGTGGGTTTCCTCTGGGTGCTCCGGTTTCCTCCCACATCCCAAAGACATGCTGCAGGTGGATTGAACACTCTAAATTGGCCGTAGGTGTGAGTGCATGTGTGTGTACCTTCTGTGGAAGGTTGGGCACTGGGCTGGCAACTCGACACTGTAAAACTCCACTGCCAATCATGAGCGGACAGGTGATCCGCTGTGGTGACCCCTAACCGTGAAAAGCCAAAAGAAGAAGAAGAAGAAGAAGATTGAGGTACTGAGGGCCATAGATTGTACCCACATTGAAGTAATGGCCCCACCTGGTGAACTGGGTAGGGGGTACATGAACTGCAAAGAGTATCACTCCATCAACTGTCAGGTGGTCTGTAATGTACGCAGTATCATCTAAAGTGTGTGTGTGTGTGTGTGTGTGTGTGTGTGTGTGTGTGTGTGTGTGTGTGTGTGTGTGTGTGTGTGTGTGTGTGTGTGTGTGTGTGTGTGTGTGTGTGTGTGTGTGTGTATACAGGCCACCCATGCAGTTTCCACAACTCCCACATATGGCACACACATGACCTGTATCAAAGGTTTGCAAGGTGTGACTTTCCACAGGGGCATCTTGTGGGTTATTCTGGATCTGCTCTGGAACCCTGACTCATGACACCAATTAGAAACAGTCATAACAAAACTAACCAGAATTACAACCATCTTCTAGCACAAACCAGAAACATTACAGTATGCATGTTTTAGGCTGCTGAAGTCACATTTATTTTGCCTGGATACATCTGGTGGTGCCCTGCAGTATGACCTCACCATGCATGGAAAAATACTTACTGAGGTGTGTAACATGTTACACAATGTTATAGTTAGGAAGTGGTTACAGCAGGGTGGACTCTTGAAAGGACCACAGTTCCCAGCACCACAGGCAGTGGCAGCTGAGACAGATGAAGATTCAGAAGAGAAGTCACCAGCAGAAGATGACAATCCCAGACAGAGGTGAGCGCAGTATGCCATGGCACTAGCAAAAAGCCAGTACATTGTACATAACTTTCCAATATAACTATACAATAGCTAAGCAGATATGTACGTGAAAATGATGCATACAAAAATAGCAAACTGTGTTTACCCATGAATATGCTGACCACATCGTACATCAGACATAGGCAGCATACATAACAATGTACAAAGGGCAGGGAATAATTATAATAATTTGCACAGGTAGAGAAGTGAGTGCATAGCTATACAAGAGCTAAGCAAATACATACAGTTAAAATTATGCATAGAAAAACACCAGTCTGTGCATACCCATGTATAAGCTGACCATGCTGTGTGTCAGACATAGGTAAGCTAAGCAACAATATACAAAGAGCAGGGCACAGTTTTCATCAGTTGCAGAGATGGGAGAGTGAGTACAGGAGTGCATGTCTTTCACAGGGAAGTGTGTAAATGGAAGTGGTGAGGTGTATAAAAAGAAAGAAAACAATTTTAGGGACATGCCAGAACTGGTATGATGGGTCTGTGGTGAGAAGGGCTACGGTTAGTGGATGTGAAGGGATGTGCTAGGGGCTGTGGTGTGTGTGTATGTGTGTATGTGTGTGTGTGTGTGTGTGTGTGTGTGTGTGTGTGTGTGTGTGTGTGTGTGTGTGTGTGTGTGTGTGTGTGTGTGAGTGTGTGCATTCAGGGACACATGGCTCCATGGCCAACCAGACAGGTCCTGGACATGCGTGATAGAGGGTTCAGCTTCTTGTACACTTCCCATCCATAACAGTTGGCTCTGCCAAGAATTGCACCAGCTGTCCCATGACCTTGGCTAGATGGTGTACTACCTGTCTGTGACCGATGTCTGCTGGACCATATGATAGAAGGACATTGACCATGACCAGAGGGATGTCCTCTCCTGGGTGTAGACACATCCGCAAGAGAGTGGGATTCATTCATCCACAACCAGTTTTGCTAACATCTGAGGGTGTAGTAGATGACCTGCTGTGAGGATGGCTCCTTACCCCTGAGATTATCAGGAGAAGACACTGGACATCCCAATGTGTGATTCATTCTATCCAAGGCATCACACATATGGGTCATGCACTCC
This sequence comes from Protopterus annectens, assembly GCF_019279795.1. Classification (NCBI taxonomy): domain Eukaryota; kingdom Metazoa; phylum Chordata; order Ceratodontiformes; family Protopteridae; genus Protopterus; species Protopterus annectens. The sequence goes on from NC_056747.1 coordinate 847,389,590, forward strand.
TGTAAGTCAGTATGCAAAGCCTGGATCATCCTCACAACTTTTGTCAAAGCTCTGGAGGAACTTGCCTGTGCCTCCACAATGGTGCTGCACATATGCTGACTGACAGCTACTGACACACCAGTTTCATGAGGAGAGTGGTAACCATTCTTTCAGTGAGCACCAGTACCAACTCCCTTGTGTGGCCCCTTCTGCCCACAATGGCTAAAGGCATGTTTAGGTGTGTCTCTACTGGGGCCATCACACTTTCCAGCTCTACAGTGCTTTTCAGCAGCAAAAAGAGTGATGGAGGACTGCCATGTTTCACATCTTAACATGTCATTGGAACCATAATAATACAGTATCTATATTATTTTGACATCCATCATGTAAATTAGAGTCCCTCCAGTAGCCATTGTTGCACAAAGGATGGGACATGTGAGATTTTTATTTGGGCACCAAGTGTTTGACATTTTTTCCTGAGATATTTGAAGGTGAGATAAGTATGGCTGGAGAAGGTGTGGGTAGTTCTTTAAAACACAGTGGTAGTGTGAGGATGAGTCCAATATTTTACTGGGCATCCTCCATAAGCATTGCAGCCACAGTATCCTGCAGGAGGGCTGATTCTTTAAAGAGTAAGGCCAAGGCTGTCACCTATGCTACTGGAAATGCACTGGCAACAATGCCATTATCACTACAGTGACTTCAGCTACTGCAAGCCTGATCTCTCTGGCTGATGGGAGACTAAAGTTAGGGTTCAGTTTCTACCTCTGTATTGTAGAAAGTTATCAATGCCCTGAACAGACACAAATGCCCAGAAAGTAAATTTTATCTATAAAACTACCATAGAACTGAAACCTTTAACTTAGTGTGACTAAAACAAAGACACTCCGTGGAGACAAACTTAGAGCAGCTAGTTTGTGTGTTAAACAACACCGCTATCAAATCTTAGCACAATCTAACCTAGTCTAGTTCCCAACCCCAGAGACTACCCAAGGAGACCTTTGTATAACCCAGTCCATAACTTACAGTAGCCCACCCAAATACAGGTCCAGACAAAATGGATATGCAATTTCAAAATGTCTCGATAGCCAGCTTGGTAGATATGAGCATCCTGAGACAGTGTAGCAATTGTCTCATGTTCACAGGCAACCATTTAATCCTTAAGGAAACAAACACAGTATGTGAGAAGATGTATATTCATAATTTCACTGGAGACATAAATCTTGCATACAAACAAGGCTGTCCAGAACACACACTACATCCACCACACACAGTGTCTACTATGCACATAGACCAACTTATGCTGAGGCACTAAAAGCAATCTTCCCAAACCTTAAAGACCAAATAAGCCTATTAATGGCAATTGTCTATCCTTAGCAATCTCTAAAGTACTCACCAAAAGCAACATCAAACACCACACATATGTCTATACGCAGTGGAGTCCCAAGAGCAAAGCCCATAAGACAAGGTTCATAGGTTGGTTCTAGATTATTAGCCCTAGGGCCTATACAAGCCTAACCATAACAATTCCTTGGCTATTTCTTCCCGCAATGTTTACTTCCCTGGATCCCTGTCTAGCAGGGTGACTGACATGATCCCGTGGTGAATTTCCTATCTCCCATCCAATCGTCAAGGTTTCTTTTGAAGAGGGCCAAAGAGGTGCTCTGCTTGACATGTATGGGCAGTCTATTCCAGAGTCTGGGGAGTCTCTGGGTCAGGAACCTATCCCTCCAGCATGTTTTGTTCATTGTGATGACAGGGTTTAGATCCTTGAAGCATGTGGCTCTGAGGAAATGCATTACTCAGGACTCTTGTTGTAGGTAGGGAGTCCCTGGGTCAGGAACCTATCCCTCCAGCATGTTTTGTTCATTGTGATGACAGGGTTTAGATCCTTGAAGCATGTGGCTCTGAGGAAATGCATTACTCAGGACTCTTGTTGTAGGTACTACATTGTACGACACACAGATGCCGCACTCACCAGAATGAATAATAATAAGAAGATAGTAGTTAGTCGTTTATCTGGAGCCAGGATTGCTAAGTTATGTACACACTCAAGTCACTACACCACAGGTACCAGTATGATTCTATGATAATCTGTGTGGGTGTTATTGACCTGAGAAGTACTTTCCTGGACTATAATAAGAGAGACATTGTTGATCTCTCTGAATATGTTTCTCAGGCAGGTATGTGCCTTGCATTGAACAGCATTCTACCTTCACCAAGGATGATGCCACAAGTATGAGCAAAAGATGGTTGACTTCAATAATTGGCTTAGTTTCTGGTGTCATTACAGGGAGATTCAATATTTGTCTGCATGGAAGGACATGGTTAACAAACCATGTTGCTTTGCAAAGGATGGTCTGCACCTGTCTATCCTAGGCTTCTGAATATTGGCTAAAACTTTATCCATTTCCTTAGAACCTTTTTTAGACAATGCCAAATTGACAAACCTACTGACAAAGCAAATAAAATCCAAAGAAACCTAAATATATTACCGCTCAATAAAAAACTCCATACCCTACAAGTTTTCTTTACTCTGAATAATAATGACATCTGTGCCATTACAGTGACATGGTTTAAATTCACAGAAAGTACTCAGAGCCTTTTACACATTTAGACCAATAGCCACATAGACAGGAGCAAAAGTTGGAGGTGTCTCAATCTGTACTAGTAACAAGCACGACTCTAGGTTGGTTAAACAGGATGATGCCCTGGAATGTATCCATGTGCAAATCAACATAGACAAAGTCCTTTATCACATCCTAGCAAGGTATACGTCACCCTCTATGTCCCTAGAATCCCATAGTTTGTACTTAGACCTACTGGAGACACTCACCATTAAACCAAATATCCTATTCATGGGAGACTTTAACTACCCCTCCATAGACTGGGAAATGTACACTGCCTCATACTCGCAGGCACAATGATTCCTGTACTTTATTAACACAAAGACCCTTGACTAGATAGTGTGCACACCCACCAGAGGTTCAAACATGCTGGACCAGGTAATCACCTATATGGGAGAACACTGTACCCCCTCAACCTGACTGATGAGGTCAGACCACAGAGCTGTCATCTTCTAAATAAAAATCAGCCTGGTAACCCCAGCAAACCTTGTAACAGTTAGGGACTATTCTTAAGAAAATTATGTCCTATTAAGTGATAGTTTATCAAAATCCAGTGCCCCTCCCAACTCCGAGTTCACAGCAAACTATGCTGAGTTGTTCACAGAGACCTACTGTAACCATGTAAATGGCTATATACAGACTGCTCTACCTACAACCTCTCAACTATTAACAGGGAACAGGTCTTGGTGATGCTTGCTAAGGCCAAAAACACAGCCTCAGTGGGCCCTGACAATATCCAGTATACCTCCTAAATTGCTTGAAACATAACCTATCAGAACCACGTAAGTCACTTTTCAACTATCACCTCAGAGCAAACTTTCTACCATGAGAATGAAGGACTACAACAATTATCCCACTTCACAAGGGTGGACCATCAATCAACCCCAGAAACTACAGACCTATTAGTTTAATACACAAAGCCACGGAATGAATTATCATGGAAATGATCAACAAAGATATAGGCAACCTCCACACTCTGGATCCAACCTAGTATGGCGTTGTCAAGAGAAGGTCATGCCTACTAAACCTGGTGGAATTCTTTGAGAAGGTCACCAAAGGAATGAATAAGGGAAAAACACCTACCTGGACCTGGTTAAAGCATTCAATACAATGCCTCAGTTGGGTATAGTTGACAAACTCTCTAAATTGGGCATACCCCCTGCTTAACACACTGGATTACAAACAAAGGCAGAAGTAGACTGGATAACACAAAAAAACTGTTTATTACAAACAAAGCTTTCAGGTTAAAAAAACTCTTCATCAAAACTGATGAAGGGCTTTTTAACCTGAATGTTTTTTAACCTGAATGTTTTTAACCTGACAGCTTTGTTTGTAATAACAGTTTTTATTTGCGTTATCCAGTCTTCTTCTGCCTTTGTTTGTATTGCAGTACATGGCCTGTGAGTTTTTATTTGCGTTATCCAGTCTTCTTCTGCCTTTGTTTGTATTGCAATACATGGCCTGCGAGTTTTTATTTGCGTTATCCACTCTTCTTCTGCCTTTGTTTGTATTGCAGTACATGGCCTGTGATTTTACTTTAGCCTTGCTTTTCCTACTAACTCACTGGATTGCCAGCCGGCTCACAGACAGGTCCCAGGAAGTCAGGCTCGGTGAGACCAACTTGACTAAGAAATTGGTCACCAGCAGTGTACCTCAGGACTCCATGCTGGGACTGCTCCTATTTGGCATCAATGTCTTGGAGGTAAAGGCTAAAGTCAAGGGCCTTTGGCTGGCCAAGTTCACAGATGACTGCAAATGGGGAGCTATGATGGATTCCATTCAATTCACAAACATCTTACAAGTGGTTTTAACACAGACAAATGACTGGTGCTAAAGTCATGGACTAAATGTCAAGAAATGCATTATAGTGCCTTTTGGGAAAACTGCCTCCCGGGCTAATTACTCCATTGATAAGACACCCCTAACAGTTGACCCAGTAGTCAGGGATCTGGGATCATACATATACAGTAATCTAGCCTTTGACCAACATATGACCAAGGTAGTAAGAAAATCATTTTATGTCACCCAACTTATAAGTAAGAATGTGGCATCCAGGTCCAAGGAAGTCATAGTGCACTTTATTTGGCCCTTATCAGACCCATCATAGATTATATTACTCCCTTTGGCATGTACCTGACCAGACATATGCAACAGAATGTCCTCAAAGGTTCCTTGCCAGGAGAATCCTGGGTGTAAACACATTGTCCCATATGGATCACTTAAAGCCCTGTCTCTGTAATCTGTCTCCTACAGGTTACTAACTGGCAGTCTATGCCTGTCATACAAGGCATCCTTGAATCCTGCTGTGATGGACCTTTTGCACATCCACAAATTGAGCAGCATCAGAACCACTAGATCCAAGGATTTAAGTTTAGCTTGTGTTATAAGTAAGACATGTTGGTGAAACAGATGTGTCTCAGAGGATCTCCATACTCTGGAACAGGCTTCCCATCCATGTAAAGGAGAGTCCATTCCTAACTCTATTTAAGTGTAACCTTGACCAATGTATGGGAAATTTGATAGTCACCCTGGGTCTGGCCCTCATGTGTCTGATAGACAAAGGCAGACAGTAATGCACAAATGAACATACCCCCCCCCCGCATAACCTCTGGAAACTTCCTAATTAACATACCCCATTCTGATAAATGTTCATGATACATAGGGACACAACTGGGTTAGATTGCATGGCTAGGCTTATAAAGGTCCTGGTGGTCATTAGCCTGGTATATACCTATGAACTGTGAAGTGTATCATCTTTTACCTTAATAAGTACGCTGCCAATGAATGCCACTATCCAGTTTTCATTCCACTCTTTTTTTGTCTCCCGACTCTGCAGAGAAAGAAAATAACAGAGAAATGCATGGGACAGTCTAGGACACCTAAGAGAACGCTGGGGTAAGTATAGCTGTTGTTGTGAGACATGTCTGTTTGCACAGAGACAGTTGTAATACTTAGAAAGAGTGTTATATAACATTTATACAGCAGGACCACAATTGCCAGTGCTGGCATAGCTTGCATGCCCCCCCCCCCAACATAGGTGGAGATGTGACCCATCGTGTTAAGTGTATGTAAATGAAATTGTTAGGATGGCTGAGGGTTCAAGTCCCCTTATCCAGAAAAAATATGTTGTTGTCATTCCATAGCACGATTTATATGTGTAAGCCCAGTAATATCATTGAACCACTACGAAGTCCCTATATGTCTTAGCCATAACTATTACTTGAGAGCCACTTCACAATAAAATCTATCACCTGTGCCTGATATTTTTATTGTGTGATCAACTTGTTTCTCATGTATACGTACAGTTGTATTATTGTCAAAACTGAAATAGCATCACTGCCCACAGGCACAAATATGTGGTCTTGATAAATAGCTCCTTAGTTATTATACTGTTATGTCAGACTGCATGCACAGATGGCCTTTGGCGTAGACCCCCACAACCCCAAATATAATTACACAAAGAAACAGTTTGATAACATAAATGTGTAAGTCCATCTATTAAAAGATTGTTTTCCTTCACTGTATGAGTATCAGCATAGTTAAGAATGCAATTCCATTGGTTTTGTATGTCTCTTCCCCAGTCTCTTTGTTGCTATCCTTTCTCTTTTATATATTTATTTATTTTTATTTTATGACTCTCCATTTCTGTTACAATTATATGCAGAAGGACAGCAACTTGCACTGACCACATCGGCACAGCCTGTCATCACCCCACAGGTGGCAGCAGCAGCAGCAGTAGCACCACCAGCACCACCACCACCAGAGGTCCCCAGCACATCTGGGTCCCAACCTGCCAGAGTTGCCTCCACACCTCCTGTTCTACCTGCAGCACCTCTGCCAGGTAGATCAGCACTGGAGGGTGGCGCAGTGGTACCTGCCGGTAACAGTGCTAGTGGAAATGACACTTTTGTTACCCTTCAAGAGCTGGCAGAACTTGTGGAAGAGGTTGGATGTCTGCAGTGGCTGTATAGAGACCATTCTCCAGTGACTCATTGGACTGTATCCCTGTCCTGCACTGTCTTCAGTTTCTGTCGCAGGACCCAGTGGTGACAGCTCCCAGAGTGAGAAATAATCTGTGTCTAGACTTGCAGAGACTGCATTACTAAACACCCAGTCCTATTGTCAAATCCAGTGTTCCCCTCCCTTTTGTGTCCATGCCAACCCATGTATGTTGTACATTCCTGCCATTGCCATTGTCAGCTCTCTGCTTGTCTGATGCGTCCTGCACCAGTTTGTTCCCCCTCCCTCATTGTGTTACCCTGCACCCTGAAAGTCATGTCTGCCTTCCCTGTGACCTACCCTCCCCCTCTTAACAAACTCTGACTTCTCTGTATTCTTTATCCCAACTTTCTCTTCTGAATAAAAAATGAAAAAGGACATCAGCTGCACAAAAAATGCTCACACCCATACCTCTCAGCTTCACAGATATTTAATTAATGTGCACATTTGGCTACAATTGTTCATCATAAAAGGTCTAGTTTTCTGTCAAATCATTTAGAATATAAGTCATTAAATCATTACGACTATTGCTCTAATTCACCATGATAATGGAGCTATGGAGTTGAAAGGTATGCTCTTATACTCCTTCCATCCTGCTCACTCCTCATTTAACTTTTGCTTGTGTTGTACCCTATCCTTGCTTCCTCTTTTCATCTTGATCGTATACTCCCATTTTCAACCTATAATATGGCCAAAAACTAGATGAAAATGCTTGCACATGCCCACAAAGGGTTTACAATTTAAAAGCATGTCTCTGTGGTCATATGTTGCATAAGAGCTGGCACAGAGCAACATTGGTAATCATCTATAACCACGTAGAAATGATAATTCCTGTTTTATGGCAAAAATGGAGAAAAATACATAACATGCACACATGATTTTGCCATTGTTCATGCAAATGAACTGAGCACACATGAGCATCACCAAGTAATTATGAAATACAGAAAAGTTAATAATCTCCCCATAAAGGCCTCTATGGCTCAACATGTTCATGATGTGATGTGTTCATTGTCATGCACTGGGTGTAGGGTTCTAATCCGGTGAAGGTGAAATGCTGCTTTGCAGTCTTATATTGTCATCACACAGCTGTATCCCATTTCTTTATGATATGTTTTATTTTTTATGCCTTTCCTTAAAGTGCTTCAGTGGCATACCTGGCTAATGTTCTGGCTCAGGGGATAGCATTAACAGAGGGAATGGTTGAAATCTGTTCAGGTGTATTTCACTTTTCTTTCTATCTTATGTTCCATTACCCTGATATATGTTTTACTAACACCTTCCCTGTGTATGATTTTGTGGCATACCTAGCTAATGCTCTATTTTGGAGAATATGACTGACACAGGGATGGTTTTGCTATCATGTGTTCCTTTCCACTGAAATGAAACATTCCTATCATCTGTGTGCACATTATGTCATGGAGTTTGGCACTGTCTAGCAAAATGTAAGTTTTGCATCATCTAGCATCATTGATATAAGAATGTGTGAGATTTGCTCCTAACCCACCTCCATTCAGCTAATTTCTTTTAAGATCACCTTGTGTTCGAGCCTTTCTGCGGTTCCCCTTTTTATCTCAATCCTGTATTTCCATTTCCAAACTTCGACGTGGTCTACAATAGATACAACGCACACACACCCATAAAGGGTTTACAAAACAACAAGAAACATCTCTCTGTGATCATACATTGAGTGACAGTAAGCAGAGAGCAACATTGGTGGCCATATATAACAACAGAAAAATGACAATTTTCATTTATGGAAAAAAATGGGGAAAAAATAACTGATCACAGTAAGATCTATGCTTCTGTCCTGCAAACGAGCTGACCACTGATGTATGTCACCAAGCAATACTGAAATAAATTAATAAATAATAGTTTCACTGTAACAGCTTTCATGGCTCACTGCACTCATTGCCTTCATGAAATGAAGTGCACATTATTGATACACTAGATAGAGGGTTATGATAATGCTGGTTTCACTGGCTAACACTCTACATCAGGGAATATGAGTGAGAGAGTCATGGCTTCAGTTACAGGCATTTGTACTTCTCTTTTTTGCTATCATGTGTTCAATTCCCCTGAAAGTACATTCCTGTCATTAATATGCAAATTACACTGAGAAGTTTGGCACTTTCTAAACTAATGTATTGTTGGATTCATCTGCCATTGTTGAGCTAGGAAGTTGAGAGGTAAGGGCTCCTATCTCATCTCTGTCCTACAAATTATGTAGTTGCTCTCCTTGTATTGCAGCCTCTGCTTATCCCCTCTTTTCATATATCTGTCCTGTACTCCCATTTCCAACCTATGCTATAACCCAAAAATAGATAGACACACCACACATGGGCCGAGAATGGGCATGTAATTCAAAATCATCTTTCTGTGGGCATGCATCAGACAACAGTTTGGAGACAACAATGCAGACAGACATATAAGGCAGAAACAAAGATTTTCAATAACAGGCAATTATGTGGCTTTGCATAAAAATATTGTTCACATCTGAATATGCCACGATATCCGACTAACACAGTGATTTAAAGTCTATGATTGCAGCATGAGAATGGTGATAGTACTGAAGCTGTTACACATGCAGTTCAAGTGAAAGTAAGAGAGAGTGTGTGTGTGTGTGTGTGTGTGTGTGTGTGTGTGTGTGTGTGTGTGGGGTCTGTGTGTATGTGTGTGTGTGTGTGTGTGTGTGTGTGTGTGGGGGGTCTGTGTGTGTGTGTGTGTGTGTGTGTGTGTGTGTGTGTGTGTGTGTGTGTGTGTGTGTGTGTGTGTGTCTGTTTGTGTTGTGTGTGTGTGTGTTGAGAAAGAAAGGGGAATTCACAGTTGAGTAAATATGTTCATGGAGTCTATCTAGACAAGTCTGGGATTTTGAGATGTCAGAATGCACATAAGAAAAGGACTCTCTTCAAAGTGCTGACTAAAAAGTTCAGCTATTTATTTATGTGTCAACTGCAGGAGAACAGCACCTTGGTAATAGCCTTCGTGACAGCTATTATTTAGCAATGGTTTAATTCCCTTCCAGAATTCTTTTAGATAGAGTTCATTGTTTTTATTTAGTTTTTGTATGTTTGTGAAGTATATACAAAACCTCTGATGTCCTCAAGGGATCTCAGAAGCATGTTGGTGGACAAGGCTGGATAATTAAAAGTAATTGTCAAAAGCACACACAATTATTGCACTGAGGTGCAGGAAGAACTATAAAAAGCATAAAACGCCAGGGGAGAGGGTTGGGATGTTTTAAGATATGACAGGCTAAATTCCGACCAAGCAGTGTGAGCTGTGTTTGGATGTTACAGCAGATGAACTATGGCTGATTCTTGTGCTTGAATGTAATATGTGCTAGCCAAGGTGTGGACTGAACTGTGGTTGGTTCCTCTTTCTGAGTGAGGTAAATGCTGGCCAAGAAATAAAATCTGAAATATGAACATTATATGATAAACACATCTGACTTTGTATTGTTCCACAGCTAAGGTCAGATAGGATGTCATCACTTGTTGATTTTAGGAAGCAATGATCAGTAGTGGGCTAGACTAGACATGAGTAAAAAATGTTTTTATTGTTTACTGTTCTATAGATTATTTGTAATGTCTGTTAAGCCATGAAAGAAGACAATGCTCATTTGATTTACAAAAAAAGCAGTAGTTAAAAAAAAAAAAGAAATCATCCTGTACTATAAAAGAATAGTTGTTGGTTCTCCCCATTACTCCAAAGTAATGTGCACATTTGCTATCTCACAGTTCATTTCTTGGTTTTCTTGATCTGACTTTGGGGACAACAGTTCAGGCTTTGGCCCCTGATCTTGGTCTTTCAGTTATTGTGAATAATGATGATTCATCCCTTCCTCACACTCAAAGCCATCCACTGCATATATATATTCTGTCTAGTCTTTCATGTCCTGGACATCAAAATCCACACTGAACAAGTACAAGTTTACTTTAAGGTATCATTTGTTCCACTCCTCCTGTCCACTTAGTCACTTGGCCTCTTAGTTGTTGCACAATCATGTTCTCTTTCTATGTGGTGGTCCACTGGTCCTCCTTCTCTATGACAAGGAAGAGGTCTTAATGAGAGCCCTGTTAGGTTACATCTGCTCTACCTAGCACACCTATTGACAGTCTGGACTACTTGCTTGGCCAATTTCATTCACTTTATCAAACTGTCTGCAAACCTGTCCTTCCACTGTCAGCATAGCATGCCTATTTGCTACAGTTTATTAAAGGTGTCAGAAAGGTTGTTGATGGTTGCAGTCTAAAGACACATCATGCCCATGCTGAGTAGAGGCTCAGATGTTAAAGGACTTGGAAAGAAAAACGTTATAGAAACAAGAGTTCGACATTTGTATGAATAATAACATCCTAAGATGATGCACAGAGTTATACTGGACAACATCACATTAGTTTAACACTTACTAATCCCAATAATCTCTTACAGCCTCAAACCTGTGGACACCAACGTAGTATCTTTAATAATTTCCCCTTGTAAAGACTTTCTATGAAGCTGACATATTAGATGTCTTAAAGACCTGGCTGAGATCACACATCAAAGGCTTGGAGATATCCTAATCTGTTTACAGTCTGTTTGAAAGTGATAGGACACACAAAGGTGCTGGGAGAGAGGCTATCATCTGCTTAAACGTTTCCACTTAAACACTTTTCCCTGTGCATGTTCCTGCCAATACCAATCAAGATTCCTTTCTCATTTCTTTCAAAATGAAATGCATATAATAACTTTGTAGTTGCTTGTGTTAAACAATATTAGTAATAGTTACACCTGCCTTTTGGTCCAACTGTTGTATGCTCTTTCCCAACTTATCACATCCACCACCAGAAGAGACAAAATATTCTTCACTAGTAACTAACACTAATCCAGAAAGCATCTTCAGTCTGCAAAGTAAAGTAAAAAAAAAAAGCCAGTATAGCCATTCTAGAAATAGTAAGCCCATCCAGCTGTCTCAGTCCATATTTATTTATTTTTGTTTCCTCAGTTATTCCCACTAGACCTATGGACTGTTTGCAGCTTATACATATGAGGAAATGTGTCTAAGACATTGGGGAATTCCTCTGCAGTTTTGATGTGTCAAGTGATCTATACCACCCATCTAAGCTACCACTAACTGATGCAGATGGGGCCATAATTTAGCATCACATCTGAAAGGAGGTAACTGGGAAGCACTGTAACTCTCTGATGTTGTACTGCAGTGTTAGTACCAGTATGTCAGTCCAGGCACTTAAAATAGGGCTAGAACCCACAACCTTTTGATCTGCCTTAGTATCAAACATGACTATGCTGCTTCCTGAGGGCTGACAAGGGTGCTGCTGAATATTAATGGACTGCAGCATCTACTTCTCTCACCTGCCTCATTCCCTCTAGAAACTTTTTGACATCTTAGATTTTACAGCTCACTGCAGAAAGATATTCTGAAGTCCCTCCACAACAGTATTGAAATAATGCTTCTTAACTTCCCTCTTAAATTTCCAAGGTTTCTCTCTTCCAGTTCCCATCTATACTCCTGTAATTCCTTGTCTGTTCCATTCTATATACTTGCCTTTGGATAGTTTTGAGTAACCATATCATATTTCCCCTTATTTATTTATTTAATTACCCATTATCACACGTTCTGCAGCATGTGCATGTTGCTTGCAGTAAGCTCATATTCCACAAGCTCTTTACGATCATCAACTTAGTAAGTCTCTTGACAACATTTCAAATACATACACACATCTCAGGATGTGGTTTCCAAAATCTATGGCAAATGCAGTTGTATTCATTGTCTACACATAGGGGATGTTCCCTTGTATTCCCAAAGCCTATATGTTCTATATGTTAAGTTATTATATAAGCCTATATGTTCTGCTAGCTCTGGCTATAGTGTTTTATGTTGCACCAAGTGGTGCCACCTAGGTAACATGCTGATTTCCTGGTCTTTTGCTTCTTCTGTAATTCCCAATACGACTTCTCTAACACACATATCCAGTTAGTGTTCTCCTTCTTAACTGTATCAGCCTATATTTCTGATAATTGAGGCTCAGCTCCTAACTGTCAGTCTGCAGTAGTAACCTTTCTAGGATGTGATTGAGGCTGGTTCCCGCATCAGTACTACTATCCCAATTTTGGGGATTTTATTGTTAAAGACCTTCACTGTATCTAACACAAACACATTGACTACCACTGTTCTAATACTTCACTAGTTACCTTTGTTATTACCAGACCGCATCACAAGTACCACCATGTATTCCCTACCACTTAGCTGCTTGACTACCAGGGGTAAAGTCACAGTCAGTGGTGAAAGTACTGCCAGGGGTTAAGTCACAGTCAGTGGTGAGAGTACCGCCAATGACTAAGTCCTATTCATTGGTGAGAGTACTGTCAGGGAGTAAGTCCCCATCAGTGCTGCGAGTACTGTCAGGGACTAACTGTCATTCATTAGTGAGAGTGCTGCTAGTGACTAAGTCCTATTCATTGGTGAGAGTACTGTCAGGGAGTAAGTCCCCATCAGTGCTGCGAGTACTGTCAGGGACTAACTGCCATTCATTAGTGAGAGTACTGCTAGTGACTAAGTCCTATTCATTGGTGAGAGTACTGTCAGGGAGTAAGTCCCCATCAGTGCTGCAAGTACTGTCAGGGACTAACTGTCATTCATTAGTGAGAGTACTGCTGGTGACTAAGTCCCATTCATTAGTGAGAGTAACGGCAGTGATACTACTAGGCAATTTAGTCAGTAAGGAGATGGTTTAAATGAGCACATTTGAGACAGGTTTTCTGTTCATCAAACCATTTCACAGATTTTCTGAAAAGAACAGAACATTACTATGTATGAGAGACAGCATTTCAGAAAACCCGGGGATCTACTTCAGTAGATCGAAATACACATAATCAAAATTTATATTTACAAGACGAGATGACTGTAATTTAAAAAAAGAGAAAATGTACTTTGACGAAACTACAATGAACAAAACCCAACTGCGCATGTCAGATAGCAGCTGGAAGTACTGCATGGAGATTGCGGATAAAAAAGTAACTAATAGACTTAAATACAAAATTAAACAAATAAATAAACATTTTTCAAAGATTTTGGGCTCTGCCCCCCCCCCCCCCCCACTGCCTGCAAATTTTATATCTCAACTCCAAGATCACACTACAGTGGGGAAAAGGGCAAATTTCCTGATCTTGACTGTTCTGTGATCTCCATTAACAACTGTTGAAAAGTTAAATTTTTTAATTTAAATTTAAATGTTTAAATGTAGTATTTACTTTTTCTTTCTATCCGTGTTCTTCATGCAGTACTTCTGGCTGCTGTTTGATATACACAGTTGGGTTCCATTATTTGTAGTTTCGCCAAAGTACATTTTCACTTTTTTTAAATTACGGTCATCTCATCTCGTAAAAATAAATTGATTATGTGGTATTTGGATCTACTGAAGTAGATCCATATGTGTGTGTGTGTGTGTGTGTGTGTGTGTGTGTGTGTGTGTGTGTGTGTGTGTGCGTGTGTGTGTGTAGACAGAGAGAGAAAGATCATGCTTTTCCTTGTAGTAACCTAAGGTTCAAATGAGTTGTATGTGGATGTCTTTAGTTCACTAGGCAATAGATACAGAAAAAGCAGCATGGTAAAGATCACAAACAGGCTATCAATGCCACATAAATGATTAGATTTTTATGATATTTCCTTAGAAACCCAAGAGAGTTTCCAAGGATCCTGGGCTTCACTATAATACAAAAAAACAGATGTAAATATTTTTTATATTTTCAGATAAAGGCCATACATTGTTAATTAGTTATATTATATAGTCCTGGGTTTGAATCTTTCAGCCTCAATTTGCCCACTGTGTGACTCTGAGCATATAATTTAACTAGGGGGTGCTCCTAGGGTGAGACTGAAAAAGGTCTGTATGAATCAATGCTCTTCCTGAGTTAACAAATAGAAGTAAATAAACAATTTTCATTCATTATTCAATGTCATTTATCTTATTCAGCATCACATGAAAGTTGCACCTAGCAAGCAGTGGGTATAAGGCAGAGAACAATTACTGGATGTGATGTCAGCCCATCACAGGATACACACATACATACAGACACACACACACACACACACACACACACACACACACATATCTATATCTATATATATATATATATATATATATATATATATATATATATATATATATATATATATATATTTTTTTTTTTTTGCAGGTCTTTGGAATGTGACAGGAATACAGTGATCCTGACAAAAATCCAGGCAGATATAGGAAGGACTGTAGACGCTGTTCAGAAAACATCTCAACCAGGAATCAAATCAGAGAAGTAAGTGCTGTGAAGCAACAAACAGTAACTGCTGCATTACTATGCCATCCCTGTTTTGAATACTGTAATATATAATTTTGATCAATTACACTATTATTTCTGGAATCACAACTGTTTAGTCAAAATTACATTTTTCTCTAATGATTCACAATTCAATCACTCTATATTTTATTTATGCAAATTAGAAATTCAGCTTCTGTTTTGTAATAGTTAACTTAAAATTGCTAAATTAAATGCATATTTTTGTAGGATGACAATCATTCCAGACTTAGCTTTTTCATTCCAACACCATGCCATTTTGCAGAAAGTACATAATGCATTATTGTGTACATCTGTGTTTTGCTCTTTTTCCCAGTTGCTGTGATCTCAGAGTCACAAACAATATTTACACACTGCAATCAAAAATATTAAAATATCAACATTAATTGGATGCAAAGTACTAACGACAAAACCATGGTTAGCATTTTAACTTACGTGCTCTTCATCATAATAAACAAAATGCATAAAGTAAATTATACATGCTTAAGCTAAACCTTGGACCCTGCAATGCATTTGATTGGTCCTGCGTCATATGAAATCTACCAATGTGTACTCATTATACACAACCCTCACATTAAAACAAATACTTAAAAAACTAACAACAAACATACACCTATAATAAAAAGATGCTAACGAGGTATACCCATACATTTAAAAACACCATTTTACATTTTGACTTGTCCCCTGCAGAAACATGCTTTTATAATTTATCCACTAGTTTATATTGCAGAAAGAATACATTAGTGCTTTTGTCTGTTTACAACAGTAGTATTTTTCTCTTTCAGGTATTATACTTTCAGAAAAATGCATTTATTTAATGAAATTTAGGTTTGCATGTCTTCTGCATGTCCATTTATGTTTGAAGCAAACATATTTCTGATATGGAACAAATCATATATCTCCTGTTGTCTCAAATGAATGCAACCTGTGCTGCATATACTTTTCTATTATTCTGTTTATGAAGTGTTACTCTAGTAGATCAGATGGGGCTGAAAAAGGTTTTTCAAATCACTTCACTTACTTGGGCAATAAAAAATTAATTGGCATACTTCAAGACTTGGTATGGGATGAGGGGAAAAGGCTTTAATACATTTATTTGAATCACACTAGGAAGTTGCCTTTTTCAAGGGGGGATCTCTTGCAGGTTGTGGCGAATTTTGAAGTCCCTTATATTTCTGCATTAACCTTGAGTGAGACTGTTATCCCACAGTATATTCCACAATGTGTCGGGAGGAAAAGGTGTTTCGGGAGAGACCAGGCAAGGTATAATGATGATGCTAATATTGCAGCATTCATTCACAGAGAGCGCCTGCTTGGAAAAAATTGTGCTAAGTTCTGAGAACTCTTTTACTTAAAGGACAAAAAGTGGAAAGGCTTCAAAGATGAAGAGCCAAAGTCATATAAGCAAAGAGAGGGAGTTTGGTAAGCGTATCCTGGAGCATAGTAGAACGTGGGAGAAAGGCGAATACAATTGAAAATTACAAAGGAATGAACAAGGTATTGAAAGTAGCTTTTGTAGAGAATTAAATATTTCATGTCAAGAACCATGATCTGATGCTGAAATTGGCAACAGAAACAAAACTATGAGCAAGAGTTTGCTTTGATATTTCTTGTCATGAATTAATGTATCGGCTATTGATTCTTATGTTCTCCCTGTGAATTGCTCTCCCCATTCATTCTCGCCTGAGCAAAAGTCACAGGTGACCATTCTAGTATAGTAGTTTGAATGGTGCAGTGGTGCAGCAGTTTGCATTGTCACTTCACAGCAAGAGGTTCTCTGGTTCGATTCTCAGCTGGGGTGCCTTCATTGCAGAGTCTACATGTCCTCCCTGTGTTCGTGTGGGTTTCCTCTGGCTTTCTCCCACATTACAAAGACATGCATCTGGAGTGTTTCTCCTCAGGCCTGTGCTGAAAATTGTCTTGTCCCAAGTTGGACTTTCCTTGTAAATAAATAATAGGGTAATTTATTTGTATTTGCTATGTGCCTCTGAGTACACATATTCAATGCCTGTAGGGCAAGCTTTACCTACAGGTAATTGTTTGTTCTACCCATGTCAGTACATTGGTCACTTGATATCTCCCTGGCCTCCACTAGAGGTGAATTGAACTGTGCTGCTGTTTTTGAAAGAGAACAGGCTACTGACTACTCTGTCCTCCTTCTATCTGCTACAGGACTCTAAAACATCCATGCCATTATTAAAACCCATGTAGTGGCATGACCAGTCATGCCTCTCAACTTCTCTCTTTAAGAATTCTGGACAAAGCCAAAAATAATGGGTGACAAATGGCCACAATTTTAGACAGATTTTAGATATTCCTGTTATAAACTTAGAAAGGTGATAGAATAACAGTTTTTGCGTTAACATGCATTATTTGAATTATTTAAAGTCTGAAGCAACAATGCTGTGATTACTAAATGAATGCGAGCTATACATTTTTATGAGGAACAGACCAAAAGTATGAGTCAAAATTCTGGGCGTTCTGCAAAACTGTGGATAGTTGAGTATCATCTTGAGAGGTATGTGGAACCATGCGCTGCCTAGTACGGTCAACCTGGCAATGTGCAAGCATTTAAAGAGTTTCAGCTATTTGGAATGGACTCCCATCAGAATCATAGGAAAACAGATAATAATAACGGCCAGGAGTGGAGTGGAGTGTTTTGAAAAAACAGAGGAGAACTCCAAAAATATGAGGAAAGAACATGAAGATTAACCTTTTCATTTTGCTTTAAGAAATTAGCAGATTGGGGCTCGAGAGGGCCTCTTCTGTCATCACAAAATGCATTTGTAAGACATTTATTATTTTCATGCATTTATGAGATACTAACAAAAAACAAGTAATCCCATGGTATCCCCAAAGTCCCAAAACAACCCACTAAAGTGTAGTGGGTCCAAAAACATATATATAAATATATGTATTGTTTACATGACTAATTGCATTTTATTTTATTTTATTCTACAAATTGGTTTTAAATACCTTTTTAAATCAGTTGAAATTTAAGTGTATATTTTGTTTCCATCATCATACATACATTTTTTCTTATTTTTTTCTGGTTCTTTTTTCCACTTTATTCAAAATTATGTGTAATAACAATACTAACTAATTATACAATTATATAGGTTTTTAGGGTTCTTGTACACAGACCTGAAGTAGTCTAGAAGGACGAAAGCGATCTTTGTTAACAATAGGTTATGAAAATAGAAATTGATTTTTACATGCAAAATGCATATGTATATATTTATATATATTGTTTGATTGCCAAATGAACTAAGGTTCATATATTTCCAGCCATGTAGTATATTGTCTTGGATAAAATCACAGACTTAATAATCTACTTAATAATTTGGTTAAATAAGAGGTACCACATCATTATATAATTTTATTTAAAGTACATAAGGGTTATATATTATTATGACAGCTACTAAGTAGGGCAGGACCAGCTGGAATGTCACACTGATGGGGGAAGGGATGTGAATTTAACATGTGTACCAATAACACTTTGTTTTACAGCACAATAAACCACTCCCATGCCTGATAAAAAGTATATATATATTTAGAAAGGTTGTGAGGAAATTATTACTCTATTTTTGTTTTACTTGGATTGCTTGTCTGTATACCTAATAAAGGATTTTCGACTGGAAACAGACTGCCTGCCTTGTTTGGATTACTTTCGAATACTTAGTAATGCTGTATAATTATATATTTTCTATTATTACTTTTTGTTTTGTTTTGACTTAAGACGAGTTTACGTTCGCTACTTCTACTACTATTGTAACTTAATAAATCACTTACAGCATTTGTCAGATTCTGTTTAATAAAAACAACATAAGGACAACATATAGTTCTGGCAGAAATGTTTAATGCTAGCAAATGTATTTTAAGTAAAATTTAGGAGATAAGTACACTTGGTACAGGTCCATAGGCTTTAACCAAGCTTATTGGTGAAAAAGACCCTTGAGAAGCTTAGCCACATCACCCAGTATTGATGAGAAATTAATAGTGCCACTCTATTAAATATATTTTCTCACATATCTCATGTGAACATTTGGAATCTCCACTCCATTCATTACAATTAATTTTAAAGGTTGCCAGAAATACTCTGCTTTATATGTAAGGGAAGCCTGTTCCAGAAATGAGACTATACTAGGTTAGGCAGCTGTTGTACCATGTGGTAGAGTTAATGTGGTATTACAGGTTTAGGTCTCTAGAGTGTGTGTTTGCTTTGCCGCTGGTTCTATTTAGGTGAACGAGTTGAAAGAGTATGGAGTCATTCCCAGCACAAATGGTAAAGCAGAGATCAGATTTCAGGAGCCAATACAAGACTGAGTAGTAAGACAGGGCTTTTAGTAAAGGTAATAAGACCTGAAATCCTTTTGGTGAGGAAACACTGAAGAATAATGAACTAGTTTAGGTACATAGAGAAATACATGCTAAAGGCAACATTTTATTCAATACTGGGCATCATAAGAAAGGAATAGAGGTCGGCACAGTGGCATAGGGCAGCAAAGTGGATAGTATCACCTCAGAGCAAGAGGATTCCCAGTTTGATTCTTGGCTGGGGTGCCTTCTGAGTGGAGTCTGCATGTCCTCCTTGTGTTCGTGTGGATCTCCGACAGGTGCTCTGGATTCCTCCCACATTCCAAACTCATGCAGTAGGTGAATTGGGCACTCTAAACTGGCCATAGATTGTAAATGTGTATGCGAGTGTGTGTGGTATGTAAGAACTACTGTGACAGGGCTAGCCACCTGGCAGTATAAATCTTGGCTTTAGATTACTATCAGTGTTGAGCTAACACCCCGATCCCATGTGCAAAAAATGTGAAAAAGAGTTTGTGGATGGATTGATAGTAGGACTGTAACTTCTTTGGGCCTTGAAGAGATACCACAAAAGATAAGTTGTGGAGGGTAGAAGGATTTTTTTCTAAGTGCAAAAGAGTTTGTTATCAGTGTAACTACCCAAGTCCCTGACGGCTGGGAAAGATTTAATATAATGTTGTCATATGGTATTGGTGGTAATGCTAGGTTTACCAAATGAAAATATACTGCATGTCATAATATCATGCACGGGACCATGATTAACATATCAAAATTTAGTTTGGTCCAGCTCTTGCTTGAGAATTTGAGTATCAGAATGAGATGTGAGAAGCTCCCTCAGTTTGCAGTTATCAGTAATCTCGGTTAATCATAGATCCTTGATATCAGTTTTCATGCCACTATGCGATGCAGGCTTTAGTTTACATGCTGTCAGCATGCCTTATCATATTTGTTGCTATGTATAATGCAAGACTGGGGAAACTGAGATATGTTGCTAGATATAAGTCGTGTATCCTGTTCAGAGCAGCAGTAGTGAAGAACTATTAAGAGAGTCTAAAGTGTTTTTGTAGTTTGTTTGCTATTTTGTGTCATGTTTGCAAAGAAAGTTAATTTAAACTGTTTAACATTTCACAATCTGGGTATTTGTGATATAATTCATATTTTATTTTCACCAGTTCATTTACATTTGTAATTTCTTTTGCTTTTTTTCTGGGTTTATGTAAGTTTATGGTGGCCTGAGAAAGACAGGAGTCAGGATTCTATAAACTTTACTCTCAAGAGTTAGAAAGAACTCCAGTGCAATGGTGTTCGACGTTATTACTTTGGAGTACCTTAAATACACTGAGTTTGTTGTTTAACATCCTAAGAAGAGAATGATTCCTTGGCTGGTGGTTTAGTTAGGAGTGCCAGGAGATACAGTACAATTTACTGGAATGCTCCAGTAACCTGCCAAGAGTTCAGATGTTTATTCATTATGCAGAGTATACTCCTCATCTGATATAATTAATTATAATTACTGGAAGTGTTCAAGCTAACTATGTCTAAGTGAATCAAAATAAAACAAGAAAGTTCAATGAGCATTGTCTATTTTTTCTTTTC
>NC_056747.1:847415453-847417953 GCF_019279795.1 Protopterus annectens
TACCTGCTTGAACAGGTGCTCAACCTCAAATGTGAGTTCAGTGATACAGTTGTCCCAACAGATGGATGCAAGCAAATGCTTGTCATGGACCAGATAAGTGGGGAAAGGAAATGGGGAGAGGGAGTTTAGGTTTAGGAAGGGAAGGTATTTTAGGTTAATTGACTAAGTAAAGGGAATCAGACAGTTAGTTTAGGGACAGGAGAGGGATTTTAGATTTAGGGACAATTGGAAAGAATTGGAAGGTTAGGGTTAGGGAGAGAAGGGGAATTTTAGGATTAAGGAGAAATTGGGAAGTATCAGAAGGTTAGGGTTAGGGATGGAAGGGGTTTTAGATTTAGAGAGTGATTGGGAGATTATGGTTAAGAAGGGAAGGAGATTTTCCATTTAGGTTAAGGAACCAGTTGAGAGTTTAGGTTCAGGGACTAGGTAAAAATTTTTAGGATTAGGATCAGGGTTCTGTAATAGTTGTTAACTTCATGGGGATCAAGTTAGTGGGAGTAAGGGCACATGCCAACATGACTGAATGGCAGCAGGGAATTGTTTGTGGCAAGTGAGCCCATGTAGTAGACCCATATATATATATATATGTATATATATATATATATATATATATATATATATATATATATATATATATATATATACATTTACATATAGATACAACACATTTACATCATTTCCCCTCTTTCCATGCAGACAGCATTCAGTTCAACATAAGTATAGAGACACAGACACACTATTTCTGCAATATAAAAATGTACGTATATATATATATATATATATATATATATATATATATATATATACACACACACCTGTACACCATTTCCCTGCAATGCAGCTACACAACAGTAATTTTATAAACCCCAAATCCATTAGCAAACTCCAGGGTTACTGTAAGGTCCACACATCCTTAAGTCTCTACTTTTCTCTTCACACTTGCTGAAAAGTGATAGTTCTGCAGTCCTTTCCTTGCCTGTGAAGTGTTATATTGAGGATATCCTTTTGAAAGTAGCTAAAGTCAACAAGTAGTTTGTCCATGGGAGATGAGAGTAGCTAACAGAATGCAGTCCACTCCTATCTCAGGCCACCTGCACTACAGAAAGGAATGTGGCAGTGTTCCTGCCTCTGTATACACAGGTGTCATCCAAAATTTCATAAGTCTTCTTGACAAGGTTTCATCATAAACTTCTCATTTTTGGAGCAGACTGACAAAATGAAAACATCCATGAATATTACGAGTGTTTATGGATCTGTGCGTATGCTACTTTATAGGTCCTTAGGATGTTACTAGATCTTTACAACACTAGCCGTTAAATTCCAATATAATACTAGATGAGAGATATCATCTATGCCCAAGGTTTTTCCAGGAAGGGTTACCCATACCAAGGTGAGAAGTCAGGCAATCCATGACAGAAGTTTATGGTTTTCCATCCAGTTGTCCAGGTTGCGCTTAAACAGGGTCATGGAGGTGCTCTGCTTGATATGGATTGGAAGGCTATTCCAGAGGAGTGGCAACCACTGAGAGATGTATCTGTCTCTCCAGCAGGTCCTGTTTATGTCATAAGCTAGATTGAGGCCCCTGGAAAGGGTGACTGTAGTCTTATTTGACTTACAGATGTGTAGCAGTTCCATTAGATTTGGATCAGAGATAGCCATTTAAACCAGACATAAGTCATCTCTAAGTAGTCTATATGCTTTGCTACTTAGGACAGGGCCATTGCTGGTGTGGCACAGTGTTCTATGTGGTATTTACATTAAAGTTAGTAAATAAAATCTCAGACTTGGCAATATAAGTTTGGAGGGTGGGGTGGGAGAATCTTGGTCATGTTCAAAATATGTATAAAGTAATTCACAACTGTGAAGTGATTGCTGTTAGGGCTGTCCACTGTTCGTCCTCTGATGTTATTAGCACAGTGAGTCTAGGTCCTAAGAATGGTAATTTTGTATGTTTGGTCCACAGAAGTGTTGTGTTTAATGTGTACTGGGTTACTAGCATTAGAATATTTTGCTTGTGCAAGAGTTTCCTGCAATGCAGCAGGTTACATTTAGTGAATCTTTAAGAAGGAAGGAACGCACTACTGAAGTTTCAGATTTGTAGAGGTCACTTGTTTCAAGGGCATTCCTATACACCAGCAGCATCATTGGGCTAAATATGTTTTCTGTGAGCAAGAAAGGAACGCATGCTGAAGTTTCAACTTGTATGTAGTAGTTTTGCAGTACTTTGTAATGTACATACCTTCTTATAACAAGGATGTGTGTGAGGGATGTGATTGAAAATTGTGTCCTCTGTGAAAATGCTTTGCCAGTGAATTGTATTACATGACAAGCTGTTTTTGACTAGCTGGTCATTAGTTAGTCATGTTTTGAAATTTAAGACATTCCCTATATGCCCTGGGTTTCCACAGTTACTGCAAATCCTGCTAAAAAAACTGAATGTGGTAAGGTAACCTCATGTTCTACAGCAGAGAAATGTTCCATATGGTGAACACAAACTTTT